>NC_056625.2:91892612-92137612 GCF_002870075.4 Lactuca sativa | reverse complement strand
GACGCTGAAACTATTGAGGCATACTATGATCGTTTGAATGAATTAATCTATCGATGCAACCGATATGGAATCGCCAGATCAGTCATGGAGTTCAATCTTATCTTCGTTATGGGTCTTAGAAAGGAGTGGTGAAGTGTAAGCATGATGGTTAAGAATCAACAGAGCTTTGATACGTCAACTTTGAATGACTTGTACAATCAGTTAAAATCACACGAAAATGAAGTGAACGAAATTGTTGAAGAAACGAAGGTGAGTTTGGGAGGTCCACTGGCTTTGGTTTCAACAATGAGTGAGAAAAAAAGTCATGAGAAAAGTGATTCTGATGAAGAAGAGGGATTCGTCATGAATTCTGATGATGAAGCGATAGCATCTTATTCGAACAATCGTGTCAAAAAGTTCTTCAAAAAGCCATTCAATCTGAAGATTAAGTCAGCTGAGATAAAAGGAAGTTTTGTGAATATAACTGCAAGTGATGAGAAGAAGGATGCGAAGCTTGTTGAGAGGAAGAGTGAGAAGAAGTTGAAGGGAGATGCCAGATTAGACTGTCACTACTGTAATGGGGCTAATCATCTAGCCAATGATTGCATGTTGAGGAAGAAGGATGAGAAGAAGAATAAGATAAAAGATGAAGCATATTATGCTGAAAGACTAGAGGAAGTTCGTGCGAAGGAGAAAAACTTGTCATTGGTTGCCATGGGTGAACAAGAAGAAGATGGAACTTATCAGGTCTGGTCATCTGGATCAGATGATGAGGAGATGCGAAGTTCGACACACGGAGAAATGTTTGCAAAGATGGGGGAGGAATCCGATGAAGAAGCATACGAAGTAAAAGGAAGGAATCTGATGAAGAAGCATACGAAGTAAAAGGAAGATGCTTCGTATCAAAGGTTGTAGACAGATCTCCAATGACAACAAAGGTATGTAATATTCTTGAATCTTTTAATATTCCAGTACATGCTTATAATTCTGAATTGGTATCTTTCGATGAAACTGTTACTTATTTTGATTCAATTGTGGTATCTGCTAGCAATGAGGCTAAGAAGCTTTCTATGCAGTTGTTAGAGACAGAGAAGAAGTTAGATTCGAAAAATACTAAAGTAGATTGTTTAGAACTTCAGATTAGAAACATTATGGTTGATAGGGATAATTTGTCAAGCGAAATAAAACTATTGTTAGCTCAAAGAAACATTTACTGTAATTCAGCTAAGAGATTGTATGGGAAATTAGCAGAATTACATCATTCTTGTGAAATAAGCAAAGAACAACATAGCAAATTATTGCCTTTTTTAGCTTACGAAAGAGCTAAGGTAGATAATATTTCGTATGATTGTGAGAAAGAAATAGATGAATTTGACCAAGTTCCTAATGATAGATATAGATATGGAATAGTAAAAGTAGATGAATGTCTTGATACAACTAAATTAGTTAATACTGTAAATGATACTTTGACTAAGTCTGAACAAATTCACATTTTGAAAAAGACTGAGAATTCAACATCTGGTTCTCAATCTAATTTTGCTGATATTGAGGATAATTCTGACAATATTAGTGAAATTAGTGAACTTGAGGATGTCGATTGTTCCCAGTTGTCTATTATTAATGTTGCATCATCATCTAAAGGGAAAGAAAAAGTTAACGATTTGTTGGTTAAGATTGATACTATTCAACCCTCAACTTCGAAAGTTTGTGATTTGGACTTCATGGAAATCAGAGACAGTCAAACAGATGATAGTGATAATAAAGAAGATGAGAAACTTTCGAAGAAAAAGGAATTTTCAAAGGAAGAAGAAATTCCTCGAATTGTAGTTGCCCAGGTGTATGGTGATACACAAAAGTTCGAAAATGTGTTGAATGAACAAGGTGCTCATTACCTTGAAACAAATACTGTGGTTTATCCGATTTTCGAGTGTACAGATGATGTCGTTTTCCCAAACCAAGTGTTCGTAACAACTGGAAACGTTGAAAATGTCAAACCAGAATTCAAGAAATTGGTGGAACGAGACAATTTGAGAACATCAGATGACGGGTTCTTCGAAAATCAAAGCGCAGTTGAAAACAACCTAACGAAGAATTCATATGTTTTTCATATACAAAAACCATAGAGAAAATGGATTGAAAAATCAAAACTTGAGAAAGAAGTCACCAAACCAGTTATTGAGGAAACGGAAAGTGGTGTCAAATTAAATTCACAAGAATTCAAAGAACAAATTGACAAATTTTCGAAAGAAAATAATGTTTCAAAAAGACATGCAAGAAAGAAAATATTTTGGCAAACAATCGAGTCTCAAAAGACGTCAAATGAACCGTCAAAACCAGTTAAGACTGTGAATTTAGAAAAATATTCAGACAAAAAGAAAAATTCCGCTCATTCAAACAAAAATGTGTCTGAATTAAAATCACCAAAATATATTTTCAAAGTGAAAAATTCATCTTTTTCAAAAGAAAAACAAACTTATCGTCAATCAACTCATTCTAAGTTTCAAGTGAAAACAACACCAAAGTTTTCGAAAGTGTCAAAACCTAACATTTCAAGGAAAAATTCAGATAATTCTAATTCACCAAAGATCTTTTCTCAACGTCAACATTTTAAATCAACAGTTGATACTTCCTATGCTGAATCTTTTGTTTCAAAACCAAAAATTGATTTTGTTCCTCGAAATCCAAAATTTCCTAATCATACGAAGAAACACACATTGAAAGCTTTACATGAAAAAGGGATAACTTCAAGAAAGAATATTGATCACTGGCTCGAAGGAAGAGGAAAAATTTATCAATCGAGTAAATACTCAAAAGAACAAATCAACGAAGCTTATGAGAAGTATGTGAATACTTCTTCAAATGGAAGTTCGTCGTTAAAGGATTCGAATATCTCAGTGAAAGCATGGAAACCAATCACAAAAGCGAAGACAGTTCAATCACAAACTCAGAATACGAAGGGTAATGTCATTATACATACAAAACCAACAAAATCTTATGTTTCGATCCTTACAAATGAAGATGTGGACATTATTAATAGTCTCAAAACTAAAGTTTGTGATTGGGTCAAAAGTTCTTCTTTAAACTCTTTGTTGCAATCTAATTTCCAAGGACCCAAAAAGCCTTGGGTACCTAAATTCTTTCAATGATCGCAGGTACTTTGTGATGAGCAATATGGTAACAAATGGTACATTGATAGTGGTTGCTCTCGTCACATGACTGAGAAGAAGGAGAATCTTAGAGACTTTCGAAGCTTGAAAAATGTTGGATTTGTTAAATTTGGAAACAATCAGAAGTGCCAAGTCAAAGGATAAGGGAAGATTACGAATGGTCAATTCACGGTGAATCGAGTTGTGTATGTTGAAGGTTTGCAACATAACTTGATAAGTGTCTCTCAACTTGTTGTGGGCATCGGCAATCAAGTACTTTTTAACGAAGAGGGCAGCATAATTTCGAATGTCAAAACTAAAGAGGTTTTGCTCAAATCAAAGAGAAAAGGTGATATGTTTACATTGGATATCAATTCGATTGTAGGCAAACCAGCAGTATGTCTTCTTTCGAAAGCCACATCTGATTTAAGCTGGCTCTGGCATCAAAGACTTTTACATCTCAACTTTCGCAACATCAACAAACTTGTTGTTCAAGATCTGGTAAGAGGTTTACCCGTACTTAAATTCGATAATGATCCTTTATGTGCAGCTTGTGAAGTTGGCAAGCAACATAAACAAGGTTATCCGATCACAATTGATGCGAAGATTGTCAAACCACTGGAGCTTTTACATATTGATTTATATGGTCCTTCGACAAGTTCAACACTCAACAACAAACGGTATATCTTAGTTATTGTTGATGATTTTTCCATATTCACATGGGTTTATTTTCTCATATTAAAATCCGAAGTGACACAAATCATGATTGATTTTATCAAGAAAATGGAAATAACATTGAAAAAGACTGTTCGCAAAATCAAGAGTGATCATGCAACTGAATTTAAGAACAATGTTCTTGATTCGTTTTTGGTGGAAAAAGACATTTCGCATAATTTCTGTTCTCCATACACTCCGCAGCAAAATGGAGTTATTAAACGACGAAATCGCTCACTATGCGAAGCTGCAAGGACTATGTTGGCATATGCGAATTTACCACAATATCTTTGGGCTGAGGCAGTATCCACTGCATGTTTTACTCAGAACAAATCTTTCATTCATCGGCGTTTTAATATTACACCATACAAAATTCTAAATAACTGGAAACCTAATGTGAAATTCTTCCATGTTTTCGGATGCAGGTGCTTTATTATGAATCTCAGGGATACCCTTTCGAAGTTTCAAGCAAAAGCTGATGAAGGGATTTTCCTGGGGTATTCGCATAATTCAGTGGCATATCGTGTGTTGAACAAGCGTACATGAAAAGTGGAAGAAACTTTTAACCTTACATTTGATGATTATTATATAAACCAATCTGAACAACAATTTGAAAATTATCCAATTTTGAAAGAAACACAAGATGAATCTGAACCAATGCAAATGTTGGATATTGATTATGACTGTAACAGCCTAGATTCCCAGGTATTATTTATTCTTATATTTTTGGTGATTTGTGAGGGGACTCGGCGAGTTGGAGCTCAAACTCGCCGAGTAGGATCGCGGTTTTGGACGCGGGTTCGCGCCTGGACTCGGCGAGTCCAAGGAATGGACTCGCCGAGTCCGCGCTGTTTAATGAAACCCTAATTTCCCGGTCCTGAGCCCTATTTAAAGGACCTTATGGCCCTTCATTGTGGCTACCTTGACCTTGAGAGCACCAGAGCAGCTGAGAGTTCTTGTGAGTGAGATAAGAGGCCATTATTTACCAATTTTGTGTGTGTTTACAAGAAAGGAAGAGGAAGTTCAAGCTAGGAGAGTTGGGGAGCTTGGATCTACTTCCATTTCGACAGAGGAAGCTACTTGAGGTAACATTCAGAGCTTATTCTCGTGTTTTTGTTGATATGGCCAAATCTAGGTTTTCTTCATGTCTTGTTTGCCTTGTATTTGGAGTATGAGAGGTCCCTTGGGGAAATGGTACCTAGATCTGGACCTTAGTGGGTCCAGAGAGTCCCAAATGCCCTGCTTTATGCCTTTCCTTTTGAGTTGGGGACTTACGTTACCATTTTAGATGTCATTTCATCAAAAGAAGCCTTGTAGGCGTTGCATGGTAGCCAAGATGGTAACTTTACGTGATGAATGTGCTAGGGAGGGCTAGATCTATGAGTTGTTAGAGCAGATCTGACCTCAGAAGCGAGATTGAGTTGATGCATGGCATGGACTCGCCGAGTCCGAAGAACAGACTCGGCGAGTAGCATGAAGATTGTCCTTAGCCACTCAGCGAGTGGTCTAGTCGAGTTAAGGGTTGACTCAGTGAGTCAGGGAGAGTTAGAGAGGGTTGACAGGTGGACTGAGTCGAGCTGGAACTCGCCGAGTTGTTCTTGAGACTCGGCGAGTTGAGTCGTGGTGGCCCCGCAATTCATGCCAGGTGGAACTCGTCGAGTCAGGGAAGTACTCGACATGTCAAAGAGGATCCTAGGGAGTCAGTGAACACGTATAGACTCGCTGAGTCGCTCTAGTGCACTCGCCGAGTCCGGTCAAATTTGACCGTTGACCTATGACCAGAGCTGACCAGTGTTGACTTGATAGGGGTAGTCAACCTAAGTTGAGAAAGTGTTAATTAGAGATATATTGTGTTATAGGAGGATTATAGCTCGGAGGATCGAGCGCGAGTGATTTCCGGGATTTGCGAGTTATCGAGATACGCGAGGTGAGTCTTCTCACTATACTTTACCTTGAGTAGGTAATCAGAGTTATGTGACAGAGTATTTGTATGCTATATGTATGTTATGTGTTGTATTGCATTATTTCTATGTGATTTATGTTGTGCATGTTTATAGAGTTGGAACCGGAAGGTTCCCAGAGTTAGAACCAGTGGGTTCACAGAGTAGGCTCTACGGACCCATAGAGATATAGCCTCGAGTGGCTAGTATGTGTTATGTGTGGTATTTTGGGGAACTCACTAAGCTTTGTGCTTACAGTGTTAGTGTTGTTTGTTTCAGGTACTAGTGATGACCGTGGGTAGGAG
Organism: Lactuca sativa; assembly: GCF_002870075.4. Lineage (NCBI taxonomy): Eukaryota > Viridiplantae > Streptophyta > Magnoliopsida > Asterales > Asteraceae > Lactuca > Lactuca sativa. Next base: position 92,131,528 of record NC_056625.2, on the reverse strand, counting down.
TCGGCTTGATCTGTACACACGCATGGGATTTTTACGATATGTGATCTTGGGATTTTTGTATGATATGGATTGGAGTCTTAAAACATTGATGTTTTTATGAAAATTAAATGAAAATGTTTTTATATTATGCGAAAAGTTATTTTGAAATTCACGGTGTTACAAGTTGGTATCAGAGCCTTGGTTTGAGGGATTTGAGTACACCTTCGGGCATATTTGAACTCAAACTGAGGATTTGAGAAGTATTTTCAAAAAGAGTAAAAGATTTTTGGAAAATGCAGAGCAAAGTTGTGTGTACGATCAGTCCGTGCTCGAACGGTTATTTCCCAAAATACCCTCATATTAGGTGATATTAATATTGATATGATGTATTTTGTCATGCTAGAGTAGGCTAGGTACTCCTATTAGGACTAGAGTGGCCTGATTTGTGATGCCTTAGCCTAGGGAGAGGTGAGCTGCTATGAGATGCTTGAGAGTGAGTAGGTAGCAACGATGGGCTTATTAGAGATTTGTTAGAGAGTGGTTTGTGCATGATAGAGTACTTGGAATTTGGGATCCGAAGAGGAGGACTTGGGGTGTATTCTGATACGGTGCGGACAGTAGTATTGGGCCCGTACTACTGAAAGCACCGGAGCGGTGTACAGCCCAAGTAAGAAGCTTTGGAATACCAAGGGTCAATGATGGATGAGTTGTCGAGAGTGAGTATGCTCGAGTGGATTCTAATTTATCGTATGTTGTATTTAAGAGGTAGATCATGGTGAGGACACGTCTGATGCCTGAGAGCAGTGAGACCAGTGATGAGGAGATCCGCCGGATCATCCACTAGGAGGTGGCTGCGGCCATCAGGGCAGAGATACCAGAGATGTTCGGGTCTATTAAGACCACGTTGATTGAGACCTTTGACGAGCGTTATGCCGCTCTTTTTGAGGCTGCTGTTGCAGCGGCCATCGTAGCTATTGCTGCCGCGAGGCCGCAAGGTGGTGATGCGTTGTTGTTCCGGGAGTTCAGCAACACAAAACCGCCAGAGTTTGATGGGACCCAGGACCTGGTGGCAGCTATGAGGTGGATTTCTGACATAGAGGGGTGTTTCTTCAGTTGCTCATCTCCTGAGCATTTGAAGATTCGGTTCGCGCTGAACCAGCTTCGCTTGGGAGCGAAGGACTGGTGGAAGTTTGTGACGGTGCACTTTATGTCTGCTGAGCTTGCGGCAGTGACCTGGGAGAGGTTCACTGCCATGTTCCGAGATGAGTACGTTCCCCAGGTGGAGAGGGAGCGTTTGGCCCAGGAGTTTCTGACCCTCAAGCAGGGTACTGAGTCTGTTACGACGATTACCAGGATGTTCCATGAGAGGACAATGTTCTGCCCTGAGTACGTGTCCACCGAGCAGGCACGTATGAGCCGATATCTGAGTATTTTGAGGAGAGACATTCGGGAGTTCACGACGAACTCCTCGTACCAGACATTTGCCGAGCTTCAGGCAAATGCCCGGAAGAGGGAGATTGAGCTAGAGACTCAGGCCAGGGACGAGGCAGAGTCTCGGGGGAGGGATCGGCGACCGGCACAGTCTCAGCCGGCAGCCAAGCGGGCCAAGCCCGCTGATCCCAAACTAGAGAGCCAGAAGGGCCACACTTGTGGGAAGTGTGGCAAGGGTCATGATGGAGTCTGTAGAGCGGGATCTTGCTACAAGTGTGTCAAGGAGGGCCACATGGCCAAGGACTGCCCCAAGGGGTTTGCGGTGTGTTTTCACTGCAATCAGACCGGACACCGGAAGGCAGAGTGTCCGCAGTTGCGAGGATCATCTCAGGGAGCACCTCAGGGATCTGCTCCTGCCGCCATCAGAGCTACCGAGAGTTGGCCAGTGAAGGTCGAGGCGCCGAGGGCACGAGGGAGAGCTTTTCAGCTGACCGCGGAGGCGGTTCGTGCAACGCCCGATGTCGTGGCTGGTATGTATTCTTTCGTGTATTTATTTTGATGTTAAGATATTATGCATATATTATGTTATGCGTAGGTACTTTTCTTGTGAATTATGTACCTGCCTTGGTGTTATTTGACTCGGGTGCGAGTCGGTCTTTTGTATCTTTAACTTTTAGTCAGCATATCAGTGTTAGTCGTGAGGCGTTGAGTCGGCCTCTGAGAGTTTCCATAGCTAATGAGAGGGTGATATATGCCACGGAGGTTCTCCGAGGGTGCCTAGTCGAGATTTTTGGAGTTGAGTTCCCGATTGACCTGGTTCCTATTGCGATGGGTGATGTCTGTGTCATTGTGGGCATGGACTGGTTGAGCAGATTTGGTGCGGTTATCGACTGCGAGCGACAGCTGGTGGCCATACGAGACCCTAGTGGGGGAGCTCTTTCGGTGTACGGCGAGGGTACACATTCAGGATCAGCGTTTTGTTCGGCCGCTAGGGCGAGACAGTGTCTACAGCAGGGCTGTAAGGCGTTTATGGCGTATGTGATGGATACGCGGGTGGATTACGAGAGACCGAAGTCAGTTGAGGAGGTTCCGGTAGTGCGTGAGTTCCCGGATGTATTTCCCGAGGAGTTGCCGGGTGTGCCTCCTGTGAGGCAAGTGGAGTTCAGTATCAATTTGGTTCCGGGGGCCACGCCTATCGCTAAGGTGCCTTATCGCCTTGCACCTCCAGAGATGCAAGAGTTATCCTCGCAGCTTCAGGAGCTGCTGCGGAAGGGGTTTATTCGGCCGATCAGCTCGCCGTGGGGAGCGCCTATCCTCTTCGTCAAGAAGAAGGATGGTTCACACCGGATGTGCATTGATTACCTGGAGTTGAACAAGCTGACGGTCAAGAACTGTTACCCGTTGTCGAGGATCGACGATTTATTCGATCAGTTGCAGGGAGCATCTTGGTTCTCCAAGATCGATTTGAGGTCTGGATATCATCAGGTGACGGTGTGGGATGAGGACGTCCAGAAGACAGCGTTCAGGACGCGTTATGGGCATTATGAGTTTGTGGTGATGCCTTTCGGGCTCACCAATGCCCCGACAATGTGCATGGATCTCATGAACCGAGTGTGCAGGCCGATGCTGGATCGGTCGATGATTATATTTATCGACGACATTCTGGTATATTCGAGATCTAGAGAGCAGCATGAGGAGCATTTGAGAGAGGTTCTCGGAGTTCTGAGATCGGAGAGGCTTTATGCCAAATTCTCCAAGTGTGATTTCTGGTTGCGGGAGGTCCAGTTCCTTGGACATCTCGTTAACCAGGAAGGGATATTGGTCGATCCGGCCAAGGTTGAGGCAGTGATGAGTTGGGAGGTGCCGAGGTCACCCTCCGAGATCAGGAGTTTCCTAGGGTTGGCAGGGTATTATCGGAGATTTATCAAGGATTTCTCTAAGATCGCAGTGCCACTCACCAGGTTGACCCGAAAGGGTGTTGGTTTTTTATGGGGCCTCGAGCAGCAGGCCTCATTTGAGACACTTCGCCAAAGGTTGTGCGAAGCCCCGGTGTTAGCCCTCCCGGAAGGGATGGAGGACTTTGTGGTTACTGTGATGCATCGATTTTGGGGTTGGGAGCGGTGCTGATTCAGAGAGGGCATGTGATAGCATATGCATCGAGGTAGTTGAAGCCTCATGAGACGAGATATCCCACCCATGATCTAGAATTGGGGGCAGTGGTGTTCGCCCTCAATATTTGGCATCACTACTTGTATGGGGTTCGGTGTACGATATACACGGACCATAAGAGTTTGAAGTATTTGATGGATCAGCCCAACCTAAATATGCGTCAGAGAAGGTGGTTGGATGTGGTCAAGGATTATGATTGTGAGATCCTTTACCACGCAGGCAAGGCTAATGTGGTAGCCGATGCATTGAGCCGCAGGGCGGAGAGCACCCCGCTGCGGGATGTATGTTTGAGATTGACCGTGATAGCTCCAGTGTAGGACACCATTCGTGGGGCACAGGCCGAGGCTGTGCAACCTGAGATGCAGAAGAGGGAATGGGTTGTTGGTTTGGTTTCAGAGTTCGTTACCGATGGTCGGGGGCTTATGACATTTCAGCGGCGCATCTGGGTGCCGTTTGTGGGAGGAACGCATACCATTTTGATGGAGGAGGCTCATCGGTCGAAATTTTCGATCCAGAGGCCGCATGGTAAGTTGCAACCATTGGAGTTTCCCGAATGGAAGTGGGAACAGATCACTATGGATTTCATCACCAAATTGCCAAGGACTGCCAGAGGAGTTGATGCAATTTGGGTGATTGTGGACAGATTGACGAAGAGCGCTCAGTTCCTTGCTATCAGCGAGAGTTCTTCAGCAGACAAATTGGCGGAGGTGTATGTGAGGGAAGTGGTATCTCGGCATGGGGTGCCGATCTCGATTGTTTCAGACCGTGATGTGTGCTGCACTTCCAGATTCTGGAAGACTTTTCATGAGGAGTTGGGTACTAGACTACATTTTAGTACCGCATATCATCCCAGACAGACGGTCAGAGTGAGCGGACGATTCAGACGCTCGAGGACATGCTCTGGGCATGTGTGTTGGATTTCGGGGGTAGTTGGGATACATATTTGCCCTTGGCAGAGTTTTCCTACAACAACAGCCATCATCCGAGCATTGGTATGCCGCCCTTTGAGCTGTTGTATGGGAGGAGGTGTCGGATCCCCATTTGTTGGGGAGAGGTTGGACAGCGGGTGATGGGCAGTATAGAGATAGTGCTTTAGATGACAGAGCAGATCCAATAGGTCAGACAGAGGTTGTTGACCGCTCAGAGCCGACAGAAGAGTTATGCAGACAGACGCCGGTCCGAGCTTGAGTTTCAGGTCGGCGACCTTGTACTTCTGAAGGTCTCTCCTTGGAAAGGAGTGATTCGATTCGGGAAGAGGGGCAAGTTGGGGCCCCGATATATTGGTCCTTTCCTAGTGATCGCAAGGGTAGGCCGGGTAGCCTATCGTTTGGATTTGCCAGCAGAGTTGGGGAAGATTCACGACACTTTTCATGTGTCGCAGCTGAGGAAGTGTGTAGCCGATGAGTCGGCAATGGTTCCATTAGAGGATATTCAGGTGGATGCGAGCCTGAATTATGCTGAGAGACCAGTGGCCATCAGAGATCGGAAAATCAAGGTTCTCAGGAACAAGGAGGTACCCCTGGTTTTGGTTCAGTGGCAGCATCGGAAGGGGTCCGAGATGACCTGGGAGCCGGAGCGTGAGATGCGTGAGCAGCATCCGGAGTTATTTGCAGAGCGAGACTTCGAGGGCGAAGTCTAGTTCTAGTGGGGGAGAATTGTAATAGCCCGGATTCCCAGGTATTATTTATTTTTATATTTTTGGTGATTTGTGAGGGGACTCGGCGAGTTGGAGCTCAAACTCGTCGAGTAGGATCGCGGTTTTGGACGCGGGTTCGCGCCTGGACTCGACGAGTCCAAGGAATGGACTCGCCGAGTCCGTGCTGTTTAATGAAACCCTAATTTCCCGGTCCTGAGCCCTATTTAAAGGACCTTATGGCCCTTCATTGCGGCTACCTTGACCTTGAGAGCACCAGAGCAGCTGAGAGTTCTTGTGAGTGAGATAAGAGGCCATTATTCACCAATTTTGTGTGTGTTTGCAAGAAAGGAAGAGGAAGGTCAAGCTAGGAGAGTTGGGGAGCTTGGATCTACTTCCATTTCGACAGAGGAAGCTACTTGAGGTAACATTCAGAGCTTATTCTCGTGTTTTTGTCGATACGGCCAAATCTAGGGTTTCTTCATGCCTTGTTTGCCTTGTATTTGGAGTATGAGAGGTCCCTTGGGGAAATGGTACCTAGATCTGGACCTTAGTGGGTCCAGAGAGTCCCGAATGCCCTGCTTTATGCCTTTCCTTTTGAGTTGGGGACTTAGGTTACCATTTTAGATGTCATTTCATCAAAAGAAGCCTTGTAGGCGTTGCATGGTAGCCAAGATGGTAACTTTACGTGATGAATGTGCTAGGGAGGGCTAGATCTATGAGTTGTTAGAGCAGATCTGACCTCAGAAGCGAGATTGAGTTGATGCATGGCATGGACTCGCCGAGTCCGAAGAACAGACTCGGCGAGTAGCATGAAGATTGTCCTTAGCCACTCAGCCAGTGGTCTTGCCGAGTTATGGGTTGACTCAGTGATTCAGGGAGAGTTAGAGAGGGTTGACAGGTGGACTGAGTCGAGCTGGAACTCGCCGAGTTGTTCTTGAGACTCGGCGAGTTGAGTCGTGGTGACCCTGCGATTCATGCCAGGTGGAACTCGTCGAGTCAGGGAAGTACTCGACGTGTCAAAGAGGATCCTAGGGAGTCAGTGAACACGTATAGACTCGCCGAGTCGCTCTAGTGCACTCGCCGAGTCCGGTCAAAGTTGACCGTTGACCTATGACCAAAGTTGACCAGTGTTGATTTGATAGGGGTAGTCAACCTTAGTTGAGAAAGTGTTAATTAGAGATATATTGTGTTATAGGAGGATTATAGCTCGGAGGATCGAGCGCAAGTGATTTCCGGGATTTGCGAGTTATCGAGATACGCGAGGTGAGTCTTCTCACTATACTTTACCTTGAGTAGGTAATCAGAGTTATGTGACAGATTATTTGTATGGTATATGTATGTTATGTGTTGTACTGCATTATTTCTATGTGATTTATGATGTGCATGTTTATAGAGTTGGAACCGGAAGGTTCCCAGAGTTAGAACCAGTGGGTTCACAGAGTAGGGTCTACGGACCCAGAGAGTTATAGCCTCGAGTGGCTCGTATGTGTTATGTGTGGTATTTTGGGGAACTCACTAAGCTTTGTGCTTACAGTGTTAGTGTTGTTTGTTTCAGGTACTAGTGATGACCGTGGGAAGGCGTCGGCTTGATCTGTACACACGCATGGGATTTTTACGATATGTGATCTTGGGATTTTTGTATGATATGGATTAGAGTTTTAAAACATTGATGTTTTTATGAAAATTAAATGAAAATGTTTTTATATTATGCGAAAAATTATTTTCAAATTCACGGTGTTACAATGACTTGATATTTGGAATTTCAGATCATGCTGGAAATGTTGAACTAAAAGCTCCTGATAATCATATCACTGAACTTTCGAAGCTAACTGACGATTCAACATCATCTCGTCAAGAGATAGGCGAAAGTATGCAAAATGATCCAGTGGAGGGGGAACACTTGGATTCGAGCACTATGATGGAGGGGGATCATTCTTTCAAGGGGGAGAATGAGAGAGAAAATGTTGATGTTGAGGGGGAGCAATTAAATGCTAATATTGAGGGGGAGCTACTACAAAATAATGAAAATTATCATGATGTTAATGATGTTTGTTCAATTATAGGATCAGATAATGATGAATTGTATGAAGACGCACCTCTGGACTTCGATCCAGCTTATCCACCTATGGAAAAATGGACAAGAGATCATCGAAGGATCAAATAATTGGAAGTCCACAAGAAGGAGTATTGACAAGAGCTCAAATTCGTGCAAAGAATGAGGTATTAAATACTCATCAAGAATTTTGCATGTTTAATGTTTTCATCTCTAAAATTGAACCAAAGACTATGAAGATTGCAATGGAACACTCTAATTGGGTTGTTGCAATGCAATCTAAGTTTTCTGAATTTGAAAGAAACAAGGTTTGGAGATTAATTCCCAAACCTGAAGATATTTCAATTGTCGGGTTAAAATAGATTTTCAAAAGTAAAACCGACAAGGATGGAAATATCATTCGAAACAAAGCCATACTTTTTGTTAAGGAATACTCTCAACAAGAAGGAATTGATTACGAAGAAATTTTTGCCCCTGACGCAAGACTCGAGGCGGTTCGTATATTTTTGGCTTATGCAGCTCACAAAGACTTTGATGTTTATCAAATGGATGTGAAGTGTGCATTTCTGAATGGAGAACTCGAAGAAACTGTCTATGTGGAACAATCCCCAGGTTTTGTTAATGAAGAATGTACTAATCATGTTTATATTTTAGATAAGGCAGTTTATGGTTTAAAACAACCTCCGCGAGCCTAGTATGTAACTCTTACTTCATTTTCAAAGCAATCTAAATTTAAACAAGGATCTGTTGACCTCACTTTATACAGAAGCATGATTGGATATTTACTATATTTAACTGCTAGTAGACCTGATATCATGTTTTCTGTATGTAATTGTGCTAGGTATCAATCAAATCCACGAGAACCACATCTTACTGCTGTAAAGAATCTCTTTCGGTATCTCAAAGGAACTATTTCGCTAGGATTGTGGTATCCTTCGAATACTGGGTTCTTTGTTCAAGCATATTTGGATGCAAATTTGGGAGGTTGTAACCTTAATAGCAAAAGCACAAGTGGTGGATGTCAATTGCTCGATGGCAAGTTGGTGAGCTGGCAATCGAAAAAGCAAACATGCGTTTCAATCTCAACGACTGAAGCTGAATACGTTGCTGCTGCTGCATGCACTTCGCATATTATATGGATCCAAAGTCAATTACGTGATTATGCAATTAACGTGAAAAATATTCCTTTATATTGTGATTCACAAAGTGCAATAAGAATTTGTCATAATCCCGTGTAGCATTCAAAGACTAAACATATAGCTCTTCGTTATCACTTCATCAAAGATCATGTGGAGGATGAAAATATTGAAGTACACTTCATGAAAACAACTGATCAGTTGGCTGATATTTTCATGAAAGCTTTGGATGAAAAATCGTTTGTACGGATTTTCGAAGGACTGGGAATGATTAATGGAAATTAAATTCCATGTGAAAAAGACAAATAGTGATTACGAGAAAATGAGTCAGAGGCGCTGAATAAAAGACAAAGCAAAATCATTCATCATTCAGAGGTTACTGTTCATAGTCAACTCTTTGAACACTTCGAATTCATATGATTGTTATTTTTTTTAGTTTGGTAAAACTTCGTATGTTTGCAACGAGTACTTTTAATTGTTATAGTCACTTTATTTTTGAAATATCAAAAACATCAAAAATCTCTCTAAGTATGTGAAACCTCTCCCTTAGTATGTGAAATCTCTCCCAAATCTCTTTATGTATGAGAAATCTCTCCAAAATCTCTCTCAAAATTTTATAGTCATCTGTGTCATCCCGACCCTTATCTTAGCCAAAAACTACGCGAAACGGAGAGTTAACGCGAAAACATCCCTTATGGAGCCGAAGCCCCCTAAGGAGCCGAAGCCCCTAAGAAACTGAAGCAGGAAAGAGCCAAAGTTGAAACTGTAAGAACCGAACCTCACCTTCGCCCCTTCCCTTCGCCTACGAACTTACCCAACCGAACCTCCCTCTCGGTTCTCACCTCCCAGTCGAACCCCTCTCTCCCTCTCTCTCTCTCTTGGTTCCTCTCCAATGACCGAGCCTTCCCCTCGGTTCCCTCCTACTTGCGGTTCTAAGCATCAGGAACCGAACCTCTGACCAGACTTCGGATTTTCACATGATTTTCCCGGTTTTTGACCATTTTCATGTTTTAAGCCCGTTTTTCATGATTTTAACGCGGGATTTTCACCCAAACTTATATTTTAACATATAGGACCCTATATTTCCATAATTTAAACACATTTTTATTGGAATCTTTATTTAAGAATAAAATATAGTAGGTAAGTTATGTGGGTGGAGTGTTGACTTATCCTTTGTACAAGAACACAAGCAACCTCCCACACCCACTCCATGGCCATACCCAACCACTATTCATCACTATTCAGTCAATCATATTCCTTTTTACACTCATTTATCCAACCATACTCTTGATCAAAAGTTGGAAGTCCTTATCTCTCCTCTCACTTCACTACTCCTCCACCAAAGAACAAACTCCATTCTCTCTCTTCTCTCACTAAAGATTTCGAGATGTCAAGGCTGATTTTCAAGTTCTTCATTTACCTTTGGTAAGTGAAATCATCCTTCATATGATTATTTCACCTCCTTCTACTTCAATCATAGATTTCTTACACAAACTTCATCATATTTATGTTAAAACTTCGAATCTTCAAGCAATCTTCTAAGTGATCTTGAGTTGAACACTTCCCTTCTTCAACATCCATCCACTAAAATCACACAAGGTGAGTTCATACCCCTATATTTTCATGTTTTACCTAAGTTTTAAGAGGGGGAGGGGGAATACAAGTTAAAACACCAAGAACACAACTAAACTCATCCAACAACTTTCATCGGAAAAGTTTAACTCCATTCACGGACTGTTTTGGTCAACTTAAACATTTTAGTTTTCAAAACTGTATTAGATGCAAATAGTTCAGGTTCATAAATTTAAAATGACTACTTGCACATCACCATATGATTTTTCTACAATGTATGGTGATTTTTACAAAATTGTCTATCACTGTAGCTACGACTTCGAACCAGTCTGTGAATATGAACGTTTTCACATCAGTTCTAGAATTCTAAAAATCATGAGAAAATTATAAACAAACTATACACAATTTATAAACCCTTAGAATTTACAAAATCAGTTTTTGACTCCGTATGAATTTTCTATAATTATTCAAAGTACAAGAACAAAAAGGATAAAACTAGCAAATTGTTATTAACTATTTTACACCGTGTAACTCGCTGAGCAAGGTGTGTATGATCATATATAAATACATGTTGGTTATATTACATGTCTTTTACCTCATTACAGAGCTTTACATCATATGTAAAAAGGATTTCTACCATTACAAAACGTGTTTAATAAGCTATAGTAGGTATAGTTTAGGTTTCGTATACATTACAAGCATTTATGATAAACTATGGTAAATATAGCTTATGTTTCATATACATTATAAAAATGTTTCCATTAACACAACAAACACATTTCAGAAGGTTATATTTTTACAGAAAAAGGTTTTACACTCACACACACTACACGTAAACTTGTTAACTTAAATTGTGAGACATTCTTCTTAGTACTCCTAGAGTACATGTTAAAATTCTTGGTAGTTATAACCAGAGTCTCTTGTAGGGAGAACGTGATAGTTGTGTATAGATCTATATTGGGTTTGACAAACCACACCTGAGCTGCATGCAATAGCTAGACCGGCAGGTCTGAGGTGACAAGTGTCATTATCTTTTTCGACGCCTGAGAAGCTTCGTGGCAGGTTCATTAGTGATAGTATGGTTATAGCGACTCACATAGGGAGTTAACAACACATAAAGTTTACGGGGACTTTCATAAATCAAAAAGGGTTTTATGTCGATTTAAAATCACTTTTTATATCAATAATTATGGATATTACTTGTACATTTCGGTCTTGGTATTTAATACTACACATCACTCTTGTAAGGAAAATATTGGATTTTTTCTTGGTAACACACAACTCATTACAAAGATCGGTTTCTAAAATCTTCATCTAAAAAGCTTATGAACTCACCAACTTAATTGTTGACACGTTTCCAAAACTACTTGTATTCTCAGGAAATCAACGAAACCAGGTAACCACAAGCTTTTGAGGATGGAACGCTACTGCATTGAACAACTATTTTTATATCATGTTGTAATCAATCATTGAAATATGTAACACTTGAAACCATGTAATTCTTTTCCGATTATATTTATGATTGGTTGTATTTACTTTGAGCACTATTACACTCATTGTTGTGATACTATGCATGAAGTCCTCCACCCCGGACATTTCTGCCATCCTTGGTTTGGGGGTGTGACATTTTGACTAAGTAAGGTCTTGACATTAATTTATTATTATTTAGCACGGGAGATTTCGGACTGTTAGGAGAGCAGCTTTTGGTATTCAGCGGACAGAGTTGAGTCTTCTCACCATATTCAGCGGACAGAGCTTTTGGTACTTAGCTTTTGGTTATATGTGTTGGTCATTATGTGGTTATATATATATATATATATATATATATATATATATATATATATATATATATATGTATATATATATATATATGTATGTATGTGTATATATATATGTGTGTGTGTGTGTGTATGTGTGTGTTAGTCGTTATGTGATTTTATGCGATATGTGATTATGTGCTTTGCATGAAAGACCCCGGGGGGAGCCCGAGGAATTGGATGTAAGACCATGTGGGGTAGCCCATGCATTTCCAGGTAAAGACCATGTGGGGTAGCGCATGGCATCAGATGTAAGACCATGTAGGGTAGCCCATGGCATTCTCTCAGGATCCGTGCATTCATTGATATGTGATATGTGTTAACAGGTTATGTGTATGTGATTGTGTGTGGTATGCCCTGGGGAACTCACTAAGCAATTCGCTTACAGGCTGTTGATTGTTTCAGGTACATTTGAGCCTAAGGGCAAGGCCAAGGCGTGATGGTGTGGCGTGCACTCTATCTCTTACTATGTTATTGTTTTGGAGCACTCTGATGTTTTAGTAAAGATAAGATTGTAAAGATTTTGGATTGAACCAATTGTGTTGGGATTTCATGAATTATGCAATGGTTTGATATATTAAAATGAAAAAAAAGTATTTGTAAAAGTAGGGTCGTTACAAGTTGGTATCACAGCCTTGGTTTGATGGATTCGGGCACACTCTTAAGTGTGTCAGCACTCAAACTAAGGAAATGGTAAAATTGTTTTCAAAAATAATTTAAAAGGGGTTTTCAAAAGGAAAAGAAAAGATGAGAGTGTAACGTGCGTGATCAGTCGAGCCAAGTAAGTAGTTTCCCAATATGTTAGCCATGTCATATTGATACTTGAGTTTTGTTGAGTATATGGAACTTCCTATATGTATGCTTTTAAAATAAATACGGTTAGGAGCTTATCTCCTCAGAATGATTGATTTGGCCTTATTTCCTGTTCCTGGTATGGTTGTGGTCCTAGGGTAGAATCTTTTATTCGAAAGTCTATTTGATCATTTCTGTGTATAATTTGCACGCACGAAGGCAATCTATTATGATCGGCCTAATTGATATGAGTAGAGTAAATCTTAAGGCAACCTGAGGTTGGTGTATGCGGTAGTTGTGGAATGTGGTTTGGTTTTGGGATGAATTGGAGTTATCGGGTAGGGCATCGGCGAAGGTATGGGTAGGTGTGGAAGGTAGTATTGGGCCCGTACTATTAGAAGCACAGGACCCGAACCAATGTTAGATCTGACGATTTCAAGAAGGACCAGTGGGGAAGATCCCATATATGGAAAATCTTGATCGTTATGATTTATGATATGTCAGTTCAGCATGGTGGTGACACGGTTTGGAGCAGGGGGATCAGGATCGGGATCAAGATCCGGGGCAGCATTAGGCGACACTACTGATGGTATTGATGAGAGGCTGCGCGAGCTGATTGCGGACGAGGTCATGAGGGGCATCCTTGATGCTACCCCAGTCATCTTTAGGACGGTCAACAAGGGCATGATGGAGATTATGGACGAGAGATTGAGGACAGTCAGGGCTGAGATTGTTGCGGGTCAGGGTGGGACCCAAACTCCCTTGTTTCGGGAGTTCAAGGCATGTGGAGCTCCAGAGTTCTCCGGGTTCAGGGACCCCATTGTTAGCCGATGTTGGGTGGCTGATATTGAGAATGCACAGCGCATGAGTTCTTGCCCGGATGCAGAAAAGGTGGGATTTGCTTCTTGTATGCTCAGAGATAGGTCTCGGGATTGGTGGGGTGAGGTTACGAGACAGGTGGGGGAAGCCAGTGTGGCTGAGATGACGTGGGCCGAGTTTGTTCGGCGTTTCGATTTGGAGTTTGCACCACCTATTGAGGTGCAACGATTGGTGAGGGAGTTCCATGATTTGCAGCAGACCACCGAGACTGTGGCGGAGATCACCGCCAAGTTTCAGGAACGAGCCCTGTTGATCCCACAGTATGCTACCGATGAGGAGATGAGGAGGAATCGATATCATTCCATGTTGAGGGATGATATCCGAGAGTTTCTGAGCTTTACAGGGTGAAAACCCCCAAATAAGATGGTAGAGAACGCCTGGGAATGGGAAATGGAGTTGGACTTCCGCACCAAGCTGAAGCTAGAGCAGGCACAGACAGCAGTGGGTCAGGCTAAGAAGCCTAAGACTTCCAACTCTTCCAGCAGGGGCCATCAGGGCCTAGGCCGGTGTGCCAAGTGTGGGAGCGTTCATAGTGGGACTTGTCGGACCGTTGGGGTGTCGAGATATTACTCATGTGGCCAGCAGGGCCACATGAGCAGGGACTGCCCCAAGAAGGGCTTGAAATGTTTTCACTGCAACCAGACTGGTCATAAGAAGGTTGATTGCCCTAGGTTGCAGGGAGGAGGAGGAGTAGTGGCGGCGCCTGCGCCCGCTACTATGAGGATCACTGACAGCCGCCCTGTTAAGGCAGAGGCCCTAGCGGTGAAGAGCCGCGCATTTCAGTTGACTACCGAGGAGGCTCGGGCAGTACTGGACATTGTGACTAGTATGTGTTTATTCTTTCCTGCTTTTTGTTTACTTATAGTGCTTACATATTTGTATTATGCTCGTATAGGGACCTTTTTGGTCAATGGTATGTCAGCACATATTATGTTCGATTCGGGTGCTACTTGATCTTTTGTGTCTCTTGCACTTAGCAAGAAGTTCCGGGACGCGCCAGGGACTCTGGTGTCCCCGCTAGTGGTAGAGATCTTAGATGATCGCACTGTAAGTGCTGCGAGGGTATATCGGGACTGTGTCCTGAATGTACTTGGTGATAGGTTTCACGTTGATTTAGTCCCTATACCGTTGCGAGGATTGAAGGTGATCATTGGTATGGACTGGTTCGGGGCCAATGGGGCCATGATTGATTGCGAGCGCCAGTTGGTGAGGGTTCGAACCCCAAGTGGGGGAGAACTGGTGATACTTGGTGAGAGAGCCTCATAGGGACCAACTCTTTGTTCGGCTGCGAGAGCGAGGAGGTTTCTATAGCAGGGCTATACAGTATATCTGACTTATATCTCAGATACGATGGTTGAGACCACGACGGGTATAGGAAGTGTGTCGGTTGTGCGAGAATTTCAGGATGTCTTTCCCGAAAAGCTACCAGAAGTGCCTCCAGAGAGGCAGGTGGAGTTTCTCATTGACTTGGTGTCGGGTGCTGCTCCTATAGCAAAGGTAGCGTACCGGTTGGCACCACCCGAGATGCAGGAGTTATCTACGCAGCTTCAGGAACTACTAGACCGAGGATTCATTTGTCCGAGAAGTTCTCCATGGGAAGCACCGATCCTCTTCGTGAAGAAGAAGGATGGATCTAGACCTGTCAATGGGGCGGGTTTGGAGTGAATCACTTTTGATCCAAACCCTTTAAAAAATTTAAAAATATGGCCCGTCCCGCTCCAATAACCCTCAGAGTTTTGAATAATCGAATCCATACCCATATCCACCGAATTAACGAATACCCGACCCTTTTTCAATATTACAATTCACAATTTTTATATGTGCCACAAACTAATATTTATCAAAAAATATACAATGTCTACTTAAATAGTATATACATTACATAATACTCAATATCCAATAAAATAAGAATTACATTTTACTTAGACATAGAGTTGGATACTTTAGTTATATATATATATATATATATATATATATATATATATATATATATATATAGAGAGAGAGAGAGAGAGGTTCAAATGTTGCCAACAAATATTGTGTGCCTAAATGCACTAATGAGAATTCAAGAAATAATAAATAATTAAATAAATCATTAAAGGGTATTTTGGACCTTTTGTACTTTTAATTAAGGAAATCATTTAATTGGAATCCTACAATTATGGAAATATAGTAAATATATTTGACCTAGTCCTTCACCTTTGTTTCTTGCCATCATTTCCGTCTACTGTCATCGATCTAAACCATTTCAATCAGCCTTCATCTTCTAGATTTTTGTTTCAGTTTGAACACTGATGGATGTTTGATTAGAGATAGCTTCAACACGAATCTTGAAGAGGAAGGGGTTCGGTTGTGTGCTCTTGTTAGGGATTCTTTCCGACGTGTTTCATGAGACGACATCACATTCGCCGCCTGTTAGTGCGGTGGAGACCTTCCACTTCGGCAACATCACCTGCCCGACTTTCACTTCCGTCGAACCTTCTGCTACCTGGAGCTGTATGAGACGCTTAAAGGGTTCTGATTGCGAATTTTGTGCTTCACAAACTGATAAGGTAAAAACCATACTTGTTATTGACTTTTTAGTCAAACTAACTAATCTTTAACTCCATAACTCATACGAATCATTCAATTTTTTCAAAATCTACAAGAAAACCTTTTGAGGAACAAAAGTGTAATCAATTCCGAGATATACCCATTAAGATTCCGAGCTGTTTGTGGTGGAATCGCTGTTGGTGGAATTGAAAATATTCCGATTTACACACCAACTGTTTGTTAATATGTTTCAGTGAACTTCAGTTACTTATTCCAAAATTGGTTCTTTCTTGCTTAATGAGTCACTTTCAGTTAGAAGGAAGCATAGAAAAAGATGTAAGTTCGTATGGTTCCAGCTCTTGTATCAGGGCCTTATAATGTAAGTAACATTCTTTATTCATGTGTTCAAGTTGATGAGTTTTAATTTCTCTTATGTGAATGCTCTTCTTTCTTACAAATTAATGTTTTCAAATCTTATATGAAAACCACGTTTCTATGCTTTATTGGGTCTGCCATATATTTTTTTTTACTTCGGTTATGGAATACAGTTCTAGGTTGTTTGTGCCTTTTTATTTTTCATAAACACAAATTAATTTACTCTTTGAACCTAGGGGCATGCATTCTAAATCAAATATGTTCCTAGAGATTAAGTTTATAGGTAAACTATTGCAAGTAAATAAAATATGGCTTTTGGCTTGTTTGATGATAATGTGTAACAAATGTTTGTTGAAATACCTGAAAGAGAATTTAAAGAATTTAACCTTGTGGTATGCATTCTGTCAGAATTACTAGCAACACATTTTTATGTAATTGTTTAAAAAGATAATTAATTTGTCTGTGTATTATGTGTTTCAATTTGTGATTTTGAATTCTAATTTCTATTGTCCCTCATTATTGTATATTTGAAATCTAAAATTATATTAGTAGTAAATACAATACTTTTGAATGTATTCTATATATTCTATCAGAATGTATTCTACCAGAATAAAATCGATGTATTCTGCCAGAATGTATTATATGTATTCTGTCATATTCTATGTATTCTACCAGAATATATTAAGTGGTAGTTAATTGCAAGTAACATGTTTTTAACAATTATTAGTTTTTGTTGTATTTGTGATAAGAATGGCTGGAAGTAGGCATTGAAGACCTTGATATTCTTTTAGAATAAGTATAATTATATTAAAATGTATAAAGATTTTAGTCTGTAAGAATATGTATGAATTTGTATTTAAGTTCGGATGTATAAGAATATATTAGATTGTTTGTTATTTTTAAACTTCTGATTCAAAAATTTTGTTTTTCTTCAATAATATTCTATTAGAATAAAATTCTGAAAGAACATCATTCTAACAAAATAATATTCTATTAGAATAAAATTTTGAAAGAGCATCATTTTAAAAAAAAATATTCTAATAGAATAAAATCGGTAAAAATTGAAATTGAATTAATTAAAAAATTCAGATTTATTTTTAAATTAGGAGAATTAATCATCCCTAAAAATCCAAAAATTTCCTTTTATAAATGTAGTTAATTGTCCAAAATACCCTTTTGCTTAAATTTGTGTGATTATATGGTACATGTTACCCCATTGTAATATCATACACTCTCAAATGATGTCCATTGGTCCAGATCTGTGCATTCTGGCACACAATACTTAGTAAAAACAAAATAACCTAAGCATATATATATATATATATATATATATATATATATATATATATATATATATAAGTGGGGCGGGTTATAAATGGAGCGAATCAACAATGATCCATACCCAACCCATTTAATAAAAGGGTAAAAGGGTATGGGTCGTAAACGGGTAAACGAATCAAAAAATAATATCCAAACCCGTGAAATTCTTAAGGGTTTGGAGCGAATCAGGGTCAAAACCCGCACCATTGACAGGTCTAGATGGATCGCACATGATGTGCATTGATTACAGGGAAATGGACAAGCTAACGATGAAGAACCGTTTTCCGTTGCTGAGGATCGATGATTTATTTGATCAGCTTCAAGGTGCGTCTTGGTTCTCCAAGACTGATCTTCGGTCCAGGTACCATCAAATGAGGATTCGGGATGAGGATATACCGAAGATGACTTTCAGGACTCGGTATGGGCATTATGAGTTTGTGGTGATGCCGTTTGGACTCACCAATGCCCCAATAGTGTTCATGGATCTCATGAATTGAGTGTGTAGGCCGATGCTGGATCGGTCAGTGATCATTTTTATTGATGATATCCTGGTCTATTCTAAGTCCATGGAGTAGCATGAACAGCATTTGATGGAGGTACCGGAGACTGTGAGGGCTGAGAAACTTTATGCAAAGTTCTCAAAATGTGACTTCTGGCTAACGGAAATACAATTCTTGGGGCACGTCATCAATCAGGAGGGTATTTCGGTTGATCCAGCTAAGGTGGAAGCTGTGATGCGGTGGGAAGTACCATAGAATACATTAGATATTCATAGATTCCTAGGTTTAGCGGGCTATTACCGGAGATTTATCAAGGATTTCTCAAAGATTGTTGTGCCTTTGACCCGTTTGACCAAGAAGAATGTGACTTTTCGGTGGGGTGCAGATCAACAGATGGCTTTTGAGACCCTGAGACGGAGGTTATGCGAGGCTCCGATTCTAGTACTAACTAAGGGGTTGGATGATCTAGTGGTGTGCTGTGACGCATCGATTTCAAGGTTAGGTGCGGTATTGATGCAGAAGGGGCATGTGATCGCTTACGCTTCGAGGTCGTTGAAGCCTCACGAGGCGAATTACCCCATACATGATCTGGAGCTGGGGGCGGTGGTGTTTTCCCTTAAGATTTGGAGGCACTACTTGTATGGAGTGCGGTTCACTATTTATACCGATCACAAGAGTATAAAGTAATTGATGGATCATCAGAACCTCAATATGCGGCAGAGGAGATGGTTGGATGTACTAAAGGATTATGATTGTGAGATCCTATACCATCCAGGGAAGGCCAACGTGGTGGCCGATGCACTGAGCCGCAAGACAGAGGGATCCCCGATTAGGGACATTTGTATGAGGTTGACATTAATTTCAAATTTGTTAGACATGATTAGGGAGGCCCTAGTTGAGGAGGCGAAGAAATAGAATTGGAGGGTAGAGAAGATTTGGGGTCAGTATCCGTTATTTGTTAAGGATGGTCTCGACCTTTTGACGCAATGCGGCAAAGTATGGGTACCAGTGGCAGGGGGTGTGAGGCGAAGGCTAGTAGAGGAGGCGCATAAGTCCAAGTTTTCTATCCCTATGTGGAAATGGGAAGAGATCACTATGGACTTCATCACAAAGTTACCAAGAATAGCGAGGGGCATGGATGACATATGGGTTATCATGGACAGACCGATGAAGAGTGCCCACTTCATTCCAATATCTGAGAGTATATACGCAGAAAAGTTGGTGGATATTTATGTTCGAGAGGTGGTGGCTAGGCACAGGGTTCCTGTGTCGGTGGTTTCTGATAGGGATGTTCGGTTTACATCTAGATTTTGGAAGAAGTTCCACGAGGAACTAGGTACTCAGCTACATTTCAGCATGGCATATCACCCTCAGACTGACGGTCAGAGTGAGAGGACGATCCAGATGTTGGAGGACATGCTTCAGGCATGCGTGCTGGATTTTGGAGGGTGTTGGGATACGTACCTTGTGACATCCCCAATTTCACGGCCAGAAAAGACCGATTTGTTTATGCTTTGTTTTTAAAATCAGAATAATCGTTTAAAGAAAACAGTTGCGGAATTTGTTCCCAAAACAAGTTATGATAAGAATTTATCAAAGCATTTCTTTAAAGAAATGTATTTTTGGTAAATAACAAATTCTCGGGATGTCATGTTCTGATACAGACACATAAGCATAAACATAATTTACATTATTTACACTAAAGATTTTACACCTCCTTTAAACTCTCCATGAAATATATCTTCGCATCGATACCTGTGATACAAAGGAAACTGAGTGGGTCAGGCTTGGGAGCCTAGTGAGCATATAGGGTTTTCAACGCACAATAATATAATTTTAATCATTAAATAATAAACCAATTACCCACCCCCATTATCTTCTTTACTCTTAAGGTTTTACCCTAAGAATTAACTATCCTTCATTCATTCATTCCTAAGGATTGACCTAAGGAATTGGCACGAAGTCCATTGCTGCTAAAGTTTATCTATTGGGTACTAAGCCCATAGTTATCAGGCGCTAACTCCATAGTCACCAAGAATCACTTAACAGGCGCTAACTCCATAGTCGCCAAGGTTTACTCAACTAACGCTAACTCCATAGTCGTCAAGGTTTACTCAACAAGCGCTAACTCCATAGTCGCCAAGGTTTACTCAACATGCATCTTTCATCACACACCAACTATTCCATCTTCCCATGTTCTACCCAACATATTTGTAGATATAAAATATATATACAGGTTAACTCATAAAAAAAACCTATATAAATCATTAACTCCACCTATCTCAAATAAACAAACAATATATAAACACATAACATGTATTTCATAGCAAATACTTCGTATGTGTTAAAAGAAAGTAACTATACACTCACTTGATTAAATGATGATCGGACAGCACTACGGCTCTTGAAATAATCTTTTGTGACGAAACCGGGATGTTTTCTCCAAAACCGGGCTTCACGCGGGCAGAGCTTCGCCTCGGGAATTTTTACTTCTCGGGATCTTTGGGGCTTCGGGACTCGCTTCGGGGCTCAGGAATGATAATGGGGCTTCGGGATATTTCTTGCATGTAAAACGGTGCAAAAACGAGAGAGAAGGAAAGACAATGAGCAAAGAACTCGGCTGCCCTCGACTTTTATTTATAGGGGCTGAAACCCCGAGTTACGCTGGCATAACCCAAAATTATGTTGGGCGTAATCCTCCGTCGACTTGTACGATGGGCGTACATCTAGGTACGCTGGGCGTACCGGGTGGATAGAGCCGGGTGAGTCACGGGTTCGGTATTATCCGATTTTATAATTAAATAAATATATTTTAATTATTTAAAAACTTCATAAATTCATATCTTCTTCATACGAACTCCGTTTTCGACGTTATTTATATCCACACGTAGGTGAGACTATGCTCTACAACTTTCTTTTAGATTTCGTCGGCTAATTTTGAATTTATTTTTATTATTTATTTTTAGTAGGTCGGGACAGGAAAACTTCGTTATAAATTCATAACTTCTTCATCCGACGTCCGTTTTCGTCTGTCTTTCTTCCGTTGGACTACTATCAATGAGATCTTCGATTCTCGTTTAGATCGTTTCGCCTAAAAATCGATTGATCTCATATTCGAGTTTCGAGCTGCATACCGCTAAGCTGAAACTTAGAAAAATCTTAACTTCCTCATACAAAGTCAGATTTAGGTGTTCTTTTTTGTACACTCTCGGTTTAACGAACACTACGACATTTGTTTAGATCGCTACGGCTAAATATTGCTCTAACATAAATTCACTTTTTACGTCATTCAGTGTCATGCCGGTTCTGTCGCGAAACTTCGACATGTCATAACTTCTTCGTTATAACTTGGATTTCGGCGTTCTTTATACGTACGGAATCCTTGTAACATATACTACAACTTATTTAAGATTATTCGTTCAAAATAATCTTCTATCGAAAATTGTTTTTGACATTTATTGTCTCTTAATTGACTAGCCCGGATCTGCGGGCGTTACATACCTCCCACTGGCAGAGTTTTCATACAATAACAGTTATCATGCCAGTATCGATCGGGTTACATTCGAGATGTTATATGGACGGAGGTGCAGGACCCTGGTGAGTTGGGACGAGGTTGGGCATCGGGTCATGGGGAGCACTGAGGTAGTGCTCAAGACTACCAGATTGATTCAGCAGGTGCGCGACCAGTTGCGTGTTGTGCAGAGTCGCCAAAAGAGTTATGCAGATCGGCGGCGATCAGATCTTGACTTCCACATGTGGGAATTTGTACTGCTGAAGGTGTCACCCTGGAAAGGGATTTTTAGGTTCCGAAAGAGGGGCAAGTTGGGACCTCGGTTTATAGGCCCGTTCAGGATCACGGCTCGAGTGGGCAAGGTGGCATATCGTTTAGAACTACCGGAGGAGCTTAGTCAGATTCACAACACCTTCCATGTGTCTCAACTTCGTAAGTGTGTTGCTGATGAGTCCGCAATCATTTCGTTAGATGATATTCAGGTGGATGGGAGCCTGAATTATGTGGAGAGGCCGATCGCCATATTAGAATGGAAGACGAAGGGTCTTCGAAACAAGGAGGTGAAACTGGTAAAGGTGCAATGGCAGCACCGAAGGAGTTCTGAATGGACTTGGGAGCTAGAGGAGGAGATGCGGGAGCATTATCCTGATTTGTTTGCAGCTGCGTACTTTGAGGACAAAGTCTAGTTCAAGTGGGGGAGAGTTGCAACACCCCAAATCAGGTATGATCTTATAGCCCTTGAAGTATCTATATATTGATAAAATAGACCCTTAGGTACGTTGGGTGTACTTATGAGTACGCTTAGTGTATTTGGCAAGGAGGAACGAGGAGGAGCAACACATACGTTGGGCATAGTAGGATTACTCTAGGCTTACGTTCCAGTATGTTCAAACCCTAAAATCCGGACTTGAGACCTATATAAACACCCTTAACTCCTTTGAACCTCACCTTTCACATCCTCCTTCACCTTCAAGCGTCCCTGAAAAGTCTAATATCATTTGTGAGTGTGTCTTGAGCTTTAAGAGTGCATTTGTGGTTCTTTTAGTGTCATCCAAGAAGAAAACGTTTCCAAGCAAGCTTGGGGTGTCACTTCGCTTCAAGAACCTGCTTAGTGTCGACCCTGAGGAGCTTCTGGAGGTATAAAGTTTGTACCTTTCCATCTCAATCACTAGATCTAGCTAGGGTTTCTAGTCTTGTCCCTTTAGTTGATCTTGAACCATTTTCTTATGAGTTAAGTAACTCCAAAGGATGGAGATGATAGATATGAGGTTCCTTAGTCCTTTTTCAACATAAAAATGGAGTCTTGGTGGAGGTATTGGCCTCATGCATGGGTTAAAGACCTTGGAAAGGTCTTAATGGAGGTGGTGGGTATTTATGAAACATGCAAAGGCATAAAGTTGCCAACTTTACACCTTAGGACGTCTTAAACAACTCATATCTGGCTTTTGGACGTAAAGGAATCAAGTATTGAGCACTTAATGCAGGAAGTGCTTAATCTGGTAGTATGTGGGGCATAACCTAGTGTACACTGAGCATAGTCCCGACACTCCTAGTACGTTGCGCATACTAGGATGGTACGCTGAGCGTACGCAATGCAGTTAGGCCCGATTCTGTTTTGGTCCTTTGAGCCGTGGGGTCTCATTTGGTTATTAGACTTGGTTGCATTCTGTGAATTAGGGGCCATTTCATCTATTATGGGCCTTAGATATAATGATTGGGCTTTAATGCGCCAAGAGGCTCATTAATGATTTTGGATTTAGATGTTTAGCCCATTAGCTAGGGACAGATAATTGGGCCTCATGAAGGAGTTGGAGTTGGATTTCTTTTGACTAACTAGGGTCTTGACATTAATTTATTATTATTCATCACGGGAGATTTTAGACTGTTAGGAGAGCAACTTTTGGTATTCAACGGACAGAGGTGAGTCTTCTCACTATACCTATGGGTCTAAGGCACCAATGTCGACCCATTATGAGATTGTGTTATATGTGCTGGTCATTATGTGGTTATATATATATATATATATATATATATATATATATATATATATATATATATATATACGTGTGTGTGTGTGTGTCATTATGTGATTTAATGTGATATGTGATTATGTGCTTTGCATGAAAGACCCCAGGGGGAGCCCGAGGCATTAGATGTAAGACCATGTGGGGTAGCCCATGGCATTCCCAGGTAAAGACCATGTGAGGTAGCCCATGGCATCAGATGTAAGGTCATGTGGGGTAGCCCATGGCAGTCTCTCAGGATCTGTGCATTCATTGCTATGTGATATGTGTTAACAGGTAATGTGTATGCAATTGTGTGTGGTATGCTCTGGGGAACTCACTAAGCATTTAGCTTACAGGTTGTTGATTGTTTTAGTTACATCTGAGCCTAAGGGCAAGGGCAAGGCGTTATAGCGTGGCGTGCACTCTATCTCTTATTTTGTTATGATTTTGGAACACTCTGATGTTTTAACAAAGATAAGATTGTAAAGATTTTGGATTGAAACAATTTTGTTGGGATTTCATGAATTATGCAATGGTTTGATTTATTAAAATGAAAAAAATATATATATATTTCTAAAAGTGGGGTCGTTACAGAGTTTTTGCTATTTTCATGTGGGCAACACATCCAAATATTCTCAGGTGTTGGATATTTGGTTTTCTTCTAGACTAGGCCTCATAAGGAGTGCTTGTGTTTAGTGCTTTTGTTGTCAACCGATTCAACATATAGACGGAATGTGTCACTGCTTCATCCCACGAGGTATTTGGCATCTTCATCCCCTTCAGAATGCTCTTTTCCATCTCTACTACAGTTTTGTTATGCCTCTCCACTACACCATTTTGCTGCGGCGAGAACGGTGCAGTGAAGTGCCTTTGCAACCCTATTTGCTCACAGTAACTAGTGAATTGTCTTGACATGAATTCACCTCCTCGGTCCGTTCTGAAAGTCTTCATTTTCTTTCCTGTTTCATTTTCAACCAATTTTCAAAACCTTTTGAAAGTCTCAAAATTCTGAATTTTTTGTTCTCATTGTGTACACCCACATTACACGAGTGGAATCATCTACCAACAAGAAAAGGTACCTGTTACCGGAGGGTGATGGAGGTGAAATAGATCCATAGAGGTCACCATGCACGAGCTCTAGTTTCTCTTTAGCCTTGTAAAGTGCTTGATTTGGGTAGGGTTTATTCGATTGCTTAGCTACTAGGCACCCTCCACATATTAGTGTAGGAGTATCGATTTTTGGAAGACTATAAGCAAGTTCTTTGTTTGACATCAGTTTCAGCGCTCTGAAATTAATATTGGCCTAGGCGCTTATGCCACAACCACGTTGGTTCATCAACCTTTCCAACTAAACACTTGCCTTTTAATTCATTCAGACTTATCTTGTAAAGTCTGTTCGGGGAGCGTTCTAACTTCATCAAAAGACTTCCTGTGTAGTCATGAACCCACAAGAAAGAGCCAAGAATCACAGTTTGATACCCATCTTCTGCTAGTTGACCCAAGTTTATGATATTACTACATAAGCTTGGTATGTAATATACTTCCTTTAGCACCATTCATCTCCATTTTTGCACTGAAAAACAATAGATCCTCGACCCTCTATACGAACTTTTGACCCATCTCCAAATTTAACAAAGCCGTGGACTGATTTATTCAGTGTATGAAACTTATCCTTTTGTCCAGTCATATGGTTACTCGCTCCATTGTCGAGGTACCACATATTTGAAAGGGTAGGTGGCTCGCTTGTCTTTTTCAGTGTTGGGACTAGGTTCTTCTCATTGAGAAACACCTCTTCAATGACTTCATACGGGTTGTGACTAGCAAGTAGTAGTGCAGGTTCATTATCTTGGTGTTCTCGAGTCAAATTTGCCTCCTGTTTACGTTCTCGCTGAGGATTTTTGCATTCAAAAGCATAGTTCCCCATATCCTGATAGTTATAGCACTATATAGTACGTTTGTCTCAGTTGTTTGAGTTTCCACAGCCTCCTTAGTTTCCTTCTCTTTGATGATAACCTCCTCCTCTACCTCGTCCGCGATTGCTTTGGCTTCCACCTTTACCCCTACCTCTTCCTCAGCCTCGTGAGCTGTTTGGGTTTCCCCGGTACAGTTTTTTGATGACTTCTGTTCTTCTTCACGTTGCTTCTTACTTCTCTCAGCCCATTCTTGGTGTGTAAGTAATAGCTTCCTATCTTCTATTTCAGCATGCCCACGAATTCTTTCTTCATACGTTTTTAGTCAACCAATCACTTCTTCTACTGTCATCTTGTTTATGTCTTCAAATTGCTCTATGGTCGAAGCTATCTGCACGAACTTTCCAAGAACAACTAGTAATATTTTCTTTACAACATAGGGTTCCTCTACTGAATCACCCAATGCACGTATGTTGCTTACAATGTTATTCACCTTCATGGTGAAGTCATCTACATGCTCCGTTTCTTTCATGTTGAGAGCTTTAAATTCAACCTTGAGAGTCTGGACTTTTGCATTCTTAATGAGGTCTGCCCTCATACACATGACTTTGAGCGTTTCCCACGCATCCTTTGCAGTTTGTTTCTTAGCAATCGACAACAACAGTTCTTTGGGTATACCTTGGTAAATGGCTGCCAGAGCCATCTTATCTTTCTTCACTTCAACAATGGTGTTTGCTGTTTTGGGCTCAACAGCATCCCAGACCCCTTTTGCTTGCATAAACACCTTCATCTTTATTTCCCAAGCCGCATAGTTGCTTCTCGTCAACATGGGGCAGTGTAAGGTTACCTGACTCTCTTTCTCATGGTTTCTCTCACTCATTTCTGTTGTTCGAGGTTGATACTTTGGCATGCACTATATTGTGTGCTATGAGCTCTGAACCAGATGATGGTTCAGCACCTATTTAACACAGCAAAAAACAGAGGTACAAAGAAAATGAAACAAGGTTAAAAGAGAGAGTATCTGGGGCAATTTTATGTGTTTCTTATTCGCATCAAAAACAAAACAGAAGCAAACATTCTTATCTACTTGCTATCCTGGAAGATAGGAACTAACCACTACTCTACTGTTGCTAAACAATCGGACACCTGGCTAACATGGCCTCGATTAAATCAAACACCAAAAAAAAATATAAAATGATAAAATGCACCTTGAACTTATTTTTAGATTACACTAATACCCGCACCTCCAGGTATACCTTTACTACCAGTTTTATTGTAAACTTCAGAATCTTTGAGTTAGCAAACACACAAGCTTTATGTGGGACTAGTTTCATGGATGAAGATAGACTCTGCAGAAAATTACAAACAGATGAATGTGATCTTAATAACTGTGTATGTGTGTGAGAATGAAAAGTAAGAAAAATTTGAGAGTGTCAAATTGAAAAAAATCAATGATTCTAATTGAATCTTGAGTATTGAAAACCTTCCTAAACTAAATGGATTTAGTTATGGATAAGTAATTGTGATTCTCATCAAAACCATTGATTCTTTTAATCTATGCTCCAGATTGGTTCTTACACTCACAAAATATTTATGATTATCAAAATAAACTACCCATGTGTGTATACACACATAGAGACACACACAACATAAAACAATGGAGGGGTGCAAGAAATCTAGATATACCTTCCATTGTGAAAAGAGACGCTGCAAAAGATAAAAGAAAAGGAAATTAGGTATAGATTAATGCAATCTTCATAACCATGTTTGTGTGTATACAAGAGTATTTGCCAAACTCGAGATTAAAAATCCTAGTAAGATGCAGAAGATAAACAATATCAATGACCAATACCATGAGAATCCCCAAGTTAAGTGTAAGAAACTTGACACTTTGGAGTTGTTGAGGCAAACAAACTATACTATGAGCATCTGCTTTGTGTGGATCGTACATAAACAAGTCAACCTTCTCCAAAGAATGGAATCTTAATGGTGTAGAAACCTGCCAAGGATGAAAACCTTCTATAACCAAGGAGATAAGCCCAGGTGCAGAAATCAGATGTTTCCCTTCACACCATTTAATAGTGAGATTCTGGAGTTGAGGTGTAACCATAGTCACAACCTCTTCTAATTCCATATTAGGGGGTGTAGATACAAGTGTAAGATCAGAAAGTCGAGGATGACAGATATTTAAACCTCCATCTAGATGACAATACACTAGTGCTAATAACATCTTTGATGTTAAGCAAAGAAAGGATTTTATGGATTAGTTTATCTGGCAAGCTGCTTAATCTATCACGTTCTACATCCACTGGTTTTTTTCTTATAGATATGAAAAGATCATTAAGCATTCTTGTTAGCTCCATAATCCCTGCAATGGAATATAATACAACAATAAGGACATACAAAACAAACCAACCAAATTCTAAAATACTATCATAAGGTTCATTCTTCTCCACTGTAAGACAAAAATTCTCTTAATGAATTATATCTACAAGATATGTATGTTGCTTTTAAGTAGTCAAAAACAGGAAGAAAATTAACATTGAAAAAATCACTATATTAACCAACAATTAGTCGGCTAATTTCATTCTAAACAATTAGGTATGTAACTAAGAAATTCCAAGTGTCCTCTGTTCCAACAATTAAGAAAATCACAAATTAAGTTGATAATGCCGCTATAAACTCGCTCAAACAAATTCACAATCACAGTTAGTACATTAGGTTCACAATACACTAATTAGATTTAAAAATAAAAAATAAAAAAAATAAAAAAAATGAAAGTTAGAATTTTGTATACTCACCGCAAGAGAATGGAGGATTGGGAGATAGAATCATTTAGCGAAGACAAGATCAGAAGACTAGATGTGTTGTGGGTAAAAGAAGTAGAAAAACGAGAGCAACGAGGAAGGGGAAACCAACCTGTGTTATGTCGTCTGTCGATGTCGATGGCACCGAAAGGTAAATCGGTACGGGTGGGATGGAGGCGAAATTTTGGTGTCAGTAGCGTAAACCAATCATGAGTGTTTATATTATAAGCCCTTCACTTTTGAAGTGGTTTTAATTGAGATAATTACAAATTTAGTCAAGTTTTTTTAAGATATACTTTTGTTTTGAACGCGGAATATTATTAAATTTACCAAGAAGCTAGAAAAAAATTACATCAAAATAGTTGCTGAAATAGGATTATGAAGCCAAGAAGACCAACTAAGATTGCCTTTTGTACACATATTCGAAATCCAATCAAAAGACTTATAAACAACATCATCAAAAATCAAGGATTTCCTGGGAGTAGCGCTCCAAAAATCATTGCATTTCTGAAATTCCAAATGCACCAAAACGAGATTAAGATCATTGCATCGAAATCTTTACGTTGACCGATTATCCTAGAAAAAGACGTTGCCCAATTGATAAGAGAGTCCGTTGTAATCTGAAAAAGATTAACACCCCACCAAACAACAATACAAGACCATAAAGCAATCAAATCATAACACTCTGCAAAAATATGATCAATATACTCATGTCCACTATCTTGGACACCTATCCGTACTTTCCTCAAGAATCGTTCCGAATCCTGTAAGTAACTACTCATGTCCACTATCGTCCGATCCAATCACATAACTCGCCATCAAAAGAATATGCACCGCTAAACAGTGCACCAATTCCTCTAAGGCACTTCCTAGACTCTCCTTGGATTCCTACCTCACCCAACGATCAACTGCTAAAGAACGGCTACTAATATCAGCTAACTACTTCTTGAATACAATTACATGCAACAAAACTTAAATAATCTTTCAAATAAAAGACCCAACCCTACAACGGTTAGACTCAAACGAGAGCTGCACAATATGGCCAAATCAATCATTCTAGAATTATTTAATCTTTCTAGCATGTAGCTTAACATATTCATTTAATAGTTAGCTCACATCAGTATGGGTCCCACAAAGCACAAAGCAAGCAACATTCGGGCAGTAATATTCTATAGGCCATAAAAAATGAAAAGACATCCTCCAACTAACTTTCTTTTGCGATGCTACGAACTTCTACCATCATTGCTAATCTTCGTAGATTCTCCTTCTAGAATCTCTCTTTCGAAAATGCTCACACAAGCACATTCTAATTAACATTCTACGTAGGCTTTCCTAGGGCTCCCTTCGCACCACTCTCCGCCGTCAGCTGCATAAGAGACGCCCTCTAATACCTTCTAACTACCTCACGAATACAATTAAATGCCACATGCACTAGATAATTCTTCAACTATAAGGTCTCACACTATAATAGTTGGTCTCAAGCAAGACCTGCGCAATAAAGTTGAACCTAACCTTCTAACATTATCTAATCCCCGCAATATGTAACACAACATATTTTCTTAATAGTTAGTCGATATTATTGGAGGTCCCTAAGAACACAAAGAAAGAAACATTCGAACATCGAGTAATCTAAACTAGTGCCTCACTTAAATCAGGCCATTCTATCAAACAATATGAAATCAAAACTAGCATATGCAGTTCCAAAAGCTCAATCAACAAGAATATAAAGGCATCTCTTCTAGCATTCTATCATGCAAATCTTGATTAGATATTTAGCCCTAATCTAGCATGAAATTCTCACACACTCCTACCAAAACAATAACCATATCATATGTATGGGTATTTTGGGAAAACTTACTTGAGCTCGACTGATTGCATGCATCGCACCCTTTTTCTTAGAAAACCTATTTAGAAAATCATTTTCTTTTAAGAGACTTTAGAAATCCTCAGTTTGAGTTCAGAAACACCAGAGAGTGTGCCCAAATCCCTCAAACCAAGGCTTTGATACCAACTTGTAACGTCCCAAAATTTCTGAGTAAAAATTTCGCTTTTAAATAAGTTTAGACCATTCATTCATTTTTCCAGAAGACGATTAGAGTCAAAGTATTCAAAAAACATTCGAATAATTCATAAACATTTAGTGTGGAAATAATCTTCAGGGGATGCAGTGCGATTAAGCAGGGCTTCATTTAAAAACAGAAGTACCTAAAACCATAAACATAAAACTATAAACACAAAGTTTAGTGAGTTCCCCCAAAATACCCCATACCATACATATATAATAGTTCAAAACTAAATTGAGTATCTTTCACCCCCTTTGGTCTCTTTCAACCAGTACTAGGTCTATTTCACCCCCTCTGGTCTCTTTTAACTGGAATTGGATCTATTTCACCCCCTTCGGTCTCTTTCAACCAATACTAGGTCTATTTCACCCCTACATCTAAACATACAATCATATCAACAAGAGTCACAAAGACAACATGCACATACAATGATATCAGCAGGTTTCACAAAAACAATTATCATCCTACAAACATAGTGTAGTGGGTCGGCATTGGTGCTTTCAACCCATGAGTATAATGAAGAGACTCACTTGAACTATTCAACAAAATCCCAACAGCTACCTCAGCAACAAAACATCCATCCCAAGCTTCCTAAATCCAAACTGAAACTAATCCTTAGCCAAATGCTCAATTCTACTCAAGGTTGACCAAGATTTAAACATGTCAACAAGTCAACGGTCAAAGTCAAAGTCAAAATTATCAATCAGTAGCCCTCCACGTCGTGGCCTTCCTTGTCCACATCGTGGGAAAAAAAATGCCAATACAGTCGTTAATCCCCCATTCTCCACGTTGTGGCAGCCTAAGGCCATGCCGTGGGGACTGGTCTAGACAGCTCAAATGAGCTTAATCCATTTTCTTTTGATTCCAAGAGCTCCAAAGCTCAGATATGATCCTTTCCAAGGTCTTAATGTATAAAGATTTTAAATTTATCCATTAGGAAGGTCCAAGTCACCAAAATCTGGACTTTAAATCTCAAAGGGACCCAAAATGCATCTTTCTCAACTTAATCCATTAAGTCCAAGTCACCAACTTCCAGATCTGAATCAACAAGATGTCTAGATGGATAAATTTTCCAACTTTATCCATAATAATGCCACAATCTTCCAAGATCTAAACTTTAATACACCAAAATGACCTAAAGGGTCAAGATAACTAGCATGGCTAAAGGGGAAGGCAAAAGATCACAACTTTCCTAGTCCATGAGGTCCAAGAAGCATTCTAAACACATAAAGAGATATTGGAGTCCACTCAACTCCAAGATCACCCATAAAATG
This sequence comes from Lactuca sativa, assembly GCF_002870075.4. Classification (NCBI taxonomy): domain Eukaryota; kingdom Viridiplantae; phylum Streptophyta; class Magnoliopsida; order Asterales; family Asteraceae; genus Lactuca; species Lactuca sativa. The sequence continues at coordinate 92,099,766 of NC_056625.2, read as the reverse complement.
AACCAAAAGTGCAAAAAAAAACCCAAATGACAAGATCTAATAAACTAGATAGCAAGACTGGAACTTTATACTCACAAAGGTCCATAATTGTATGTCTTCTAGGATGACAAGTTGCACTTCAAGGGGTACATTGTCTTTTCAACAATCCACTTCTAAATTGATGGTTTTTGGTCTAAAAAGGACGCCAGTTCTAAAATGAGTGTTTCAGGTCTAAAACGGGCAGTAGGTCTAAAATGGTTGTTTCACGTCTAAAAAGGGCACCAAGTCTAAAATGGGTGTTTTCAGGTGTAAAAAGGACTTGTTTCTGAACTGCAAATATTCCATTCTTGAAGGACCAAATTAGCCAAATTGCGAAAACCTTTTTGCTTTTAACCTCAATTGAACGCTGGATTTTTCTTATTCTCCCTTTTATGATTGAAATTTTCTAGGGTTTCAACCATTTATCACTAAATCATTATAGTTCATTATAATCTCTTTGATCAAGCTCTGTAAACACTTCAATATTTTAGTGGTTTGGTTCTCAGCTTTATCCGCCCATTGTTTTTTTCCCTGAATTGGTTTTCCACGTAAATCTCTATGCCTATTTGATTCTCTTTTTGAATGGTATTTTTCATTGCATGTGATTGATTGTGGTTTGATATTTTAGTCCTATTCTGTTTGAACCAATATGGTTCTCGTAATTTAGATTTAGGGGTTGTTTGATGCATTAAGTCTTTTTCGTTTTAGTGCATCTTACCCTCTTTGTTTACTACAATATATGTTCAAATTACAATGCCTTTGAGAAAAAGAGATGATGAAAATAAGAAAGCTAATCCTCTATTTAAAGAGAGGATTGTCAGTGAGATATGCACAATGGAAAATACTTTGGCACCAAAGTTATCTTGTAATGAAACTCTTCCTTGATAAGTAAATAATAAAATCTTCTTTATTAAGAAAAGAAGATAACATCGTTATTAAAGACTTTTGGAGGCATGTTTCTCAAGATCACACCTTCTTTTTATTAGTTTTTTATAAGTATGTCTTACATATTTTTGTTATAGTAACTTATAATATATTATTATACAATAAGAAGCCCATTCTCCAAGAAAAAGAAAATATATTTCAATGTAAACCCCTTCTGTTTTCCATACAATTGATTCGGTAACCTAAGTAGACTTTTTTAGGGATCATTTATGAGAAAGGAAAGGGTATGTGACGGTAAGAGATAGCATAGGGTAGATTGTTTTTGGAGATTTTCGGAGGGTGAGAAATGGAAAATTAGACAAAGATGAGAGGAGAAAGGCACATTGTACCATCCATAAATTTTACGCTAAGTTTAAACTTTTTCAATCATGAGTAAAAACCAAATAGTATTTGTTTTCAAAATGTTTTCAAATTGTTATTCATCAGAGTGTCCCAAAACCAGATCATAAGGATGAGGAGCGGTACGGTCACGCCTTCGCCTAGCCACGATTTCCTGAAGTATTTGAAACAACAACTTAAAACTGTAAGCCCAAGGGCTTAGTGAGCTACCCCCAAAATACCAATACCACACTGAAATACCAAATCAGTAACAATCAATCAATAACATGCATACTGGCCATCGACCTGACTGTACCGCCCTGCAGGGCCTATAGTCTAACTGGATTTATATCGAGCCTTCAGCATGACTGGACCGCCACGTGGGCCTTCAGTCTCCCTGGACCGCCCTTAGTGTATGTTGGCCTTCAGCACAAAGCAGGACCGCCTCAACCCAACCATCAACAAGTAAACATGTGCACATACTAACATACCGACATATACAAATATCACATAACTATCTCACTGATCATCAATCATAGCCATCTCTCATTACTAGAGCACTGACCTAGCAGATCACTAACATACTAATCCCTACGGATCTTAAGGACATAACATACTATCTATCCTGATTCCAATCTAACAGATCATAACCACATGTAGCATACCATAGCAACAACAACAAAAGGGTCGGCCTTGGTGCCTTAGACCCTAATGATATAGTGAGGATAACTCACCTCATAGATGTCGACTCGGTAGATAAACTCCAACTCTCGGATCACTTGACAAAGGCTCCACCACCTATTACCATAGTATGAATATACCTATAAGTCCTTAACCTTTCAAGGTATCCCATAAACCAACTAATCCACCCCTAGTCAAAGTCAAGATCAACAGATAAGGTCAACAGTCCATGTTGACCCTACTCGTCGAGTACCATCGGCTACTCGCCGAGTTCCTTAAAGTACTTGTCCAATCGCCGAGTCACCAGAGTGACTCGTCGAGTTTCTTTGGCTTACAATCGAACTCTATGACTACTGGTCGAGTTTCCTTCTTGCCACTCGACGGTTACCCATGCATACACAAATTAGGGAAACCTCATCTGACTCGCCGAGTTGTTCATACAACTTGTCGATTCTATGGCGATCATCATCGTGCTTGCCGAGTTGTTAATCTAACTCATCGAGTTCTTGGCCATCTTTATGTGACTCGTCGAGATGACATTGCGACTCGTCGATTACCCACAGTTCTTCATCCATACAGAAGCTTATCAAGCCATGCAAAGCTTCCAAACTCCAGATCCAAACTCTTAGGGCATGTTTTTCACATAAAGTTGAAAACTTTATGTGTATTCATAGCTACAAGGGCTCTTAATGTCCAATCCAAGCCCACAATGGGATTTCCTACCCAAGGGAGGCTTCATTCATGACAAAAACAGAAGCTTTATGACTTTAGATCTTAAGAAGGGTCTAGATCTGAAGTTACAACTTTGGATAACTTCAGATCTAGCCCATAGCCCACCTTATCAACTCAAAATCCCTAAAAACCCCCAAAAACTTCAACCAAAAGAGACCTAGAAGGGAAAGGAAGTAGAGATGGCGATTTGTTACCTCTAGAAGATGCTAACTGAGGTAGATTCTGATTCCCACACTTTCCTTGCTCCAATTCCCTTGCCTTCCAAGTTCCTTCACTCCAAAGATCTCCCTTCCAAGCTTAATACACACACAATAACGCACCACACGAATTAGGGTTTCTTAAGAGCTCTCCAGGACAGTAAAGAGGCCAAAGGAGGCTTAGGTATCTTTAAATAGGGTGCAAACCCCCAGGATTTAAGGTTTCATCTGCCAGCTCCTACTCGTCGAGTCCTTTCATGGATTGGGCGAGTAGGTCACTAAACTCGCGATCCCACCCCACTGCTACTCGACGAGTAGGGCAACCAACTCGTCGAGTAGGACTTAAAAACTAAAGAAATTCTTATTTAAATCAATACCTAGGAATCGGGGCATTACAATTCTCCCCCAATTGAACTAGTCTTCGTCCTCGAAGTCCTCTGGAATAAACAATGTTGGGTAATGCTCGCGTATCTCCGCCTCTGGCTCCCATGTCCACTCGAATCCCCTACGATGTTCCTACTTCACCTTCACCAAAGGTATTTCCTTGTTCCAAAGAATCTTCTTCTTCCTCTCCAAAATGGCCACAGGCCTCTCCACGTAATTCAGGCGCTTATCGACCTGAATATCATCCAATGATACTACTGCCTCCTGGTCCATAATGCACTTTCGCAACTGCGAAACATGGAATGTGCTGTGGATCCGGTTAAGCTCCTCTAGAAGCTCTAGCCTATAAGCCACCTTGCCAACCCTAGCAATGATCCTGAATGGCCCAATATAACGAGGACCCAATTTCCCCGTCTTCCTAAAGCGAATCACACCCTTCCAGGGCGAGACCTTCAGAAGTACCATGTCACCCACTTGAAATTCCAACTCAGATCGGCGTGGGTCAGCATAGCTTTTCTACCGACTCTGAGCGGTCTGCAATTGCTGTCTAATCTGCTGTATATTTTCGGTAGTTTGCAGAACTACCTCTGTCCGAACCATCACCCTGTACCCAACCTCTCCATAGCAAATTGGGGTCCTACACCACCGACCATACAACAGCTCAAAAGGCGGGGCGCCAATACTAGAATGGTAGCTGTTGTTGTAGGCAAACTCTGCAAGAGGTAGGTGGGAATCCCAACTCCCACCGAAGTCAATGACGCATGCCCTCAACATATCCTCGAGGGTCTGAATGGTCCGCTCACTTTGCCCATCGGTCTGCGGATGGAATGTTGAACTGAAATGCAGCCGCGTACCCAGTTCCTCATGGAAACTCTACCAAAAACGAGAAGTAAACCTGACATCACGATTGGAAACGATGGAGACTGGAACCCCATGGCAAGAGACAATCTTGCTGACATACATGTCGACCAATTTCTCAGCCGACGAACTCTCTCGTATGGCCAAGAAATGGGCACTCTTGGTTAATCGATCCATGATGACCCATATAGCATCAAACCCTTTCGCCGTCCTTGGCAACTTTGTAATGAAGTCCATCGTGATCTGCTCCCATTTCCACATGGGAATCTCCAGAGGCTGCAGCATACCATGCGGCCTCTGATGCTTGGCCTTGACCATCCTACAGGTCAAGCACCTCTCAACATACCATGCGATTTCTCGCTTCATACCAGGCCACCAATAACTCAAACTCTAATCACGGTACATCTTGGTGGCCCCCGGGTGAATAGAAAAGTGAGACTTATGAGCCTCCTCCATCACTGTCTGCCGAACCCCTCCGGACATCGGAACCCAAACCCGACTGTATCGGGTCAATAACCCGCGGCTATCCTAAACAAACCGGGCACTCTCGCCCTTAATTCTCTCTAACTTCCGGTTCTCCGGTCTCATACCCTCAACTTGAGCATCCTAATCAAGCTCACAAGCGGGGAATCCACCACTATCCTCATACACCTTGATGGGGTAGAAGACCCAGCTGACTTGCGGCTCAAGGCGTCCGCTACCACATTCGCCTTACCAGGATGGTAAAGGATCTCAAAATCATAGTCCTTGACCACATCCAGCCACCTGCGCTGCCTCATGTTCAGGTTTGGTTGATCCATGATGTGTCTCAAATTCTTGTGATCCGTATATATAGTGCAACAGACCCCGTACAAATAATGCCTCAAAATCTTGAGAGAGAAGACCACCGCACCCAACTCAAGATCATGCGTAGGGTATCTCGTCTCATGCAGCTTAAGCTACCGCGATGCATAAGCTATTACTCATCCCCTCTGCATGAGGACCGCCCCCAAGCCTGAGATGGATGCATCACAAAATACTACAAAATCCTCGACTCCCTCGGGGAGTGCCAACATCGGTGCATCGCATAAACACTGTCGGAGGGTCTCAAATGCCCTCTGCTGCTCAGAGCCCCACCAGAAATCCACCCCCTTCCTCGTTAGATGAGTGAGGGGTACTGTAATCTTGGAGAAATCTCGAATAAATCTCCGGTAGTACCCTAGTAGCCCCAAGAAACTCCTGATGTATGAGGGAGATTTCGGAATCTTCCACTGCATAACCGCCTCAACCTTGGCCGGATCGACCAAAATCCCCTCCTGGTTAACGAGATGTCCGAGGAACTGAACCTCTCGTAACCAAAACTCACACTTAGAGAACTTGGCATATAACCGTTCTCACCGAAGAACCTCCAACAATTCCCTGAGATGTTCCTCGTGCTGCTCTCGGGTCTTGGAATACACCAATATATCATCTATGAACACAATGACCGAGCGATCGAGCATCGGTCTGCAGACTCGATTCATCAAATCCATGAACACTGCCGGTGCGTTGGTGAGCCCAAACGGCATTACCACGAACTCGTAATGACCATAACGAGTCCGAAATGCAGTCTTCTCCACGTCTTCCTCCCTCACCCTGACTTGGTGATAACCGGATCTCAAATCGAGCTTGGAAAACCAAGATGCACCCTGCAGCTGGTCGAAGAGATCATCTATCCTCGGGAGTGGGTACGGTTCTTCACCGTTAACTTGTTCAACTCCCTATAATCAATGCACATCCTGTGCGAACCGTCCTTCTTCCTGACAAAAGGATCGGTGCTCCCCAAGGTGAGCTACTCGGACGGAAAAACTGCTTTCCTAGTAGCTCTTGCAACTGAGATGACAACTCCTGCATCTCAGGCGGTGCCAGATGGTATGGCACCTTTGCGATAGGGGCCGCACCCAGCACTAGATCAATCCTGAACTCAACCTGGCTCTCCGGAGGCACTCCAGGTAACTCCTCCGGAAAAACGTCAGCAAACTCTCTAACTACTGGGACCTCCGAAACTGAGGGCTGATCCCTAACCCGCGTATCCACCACATACGCTAAATAATTGACCCACCCGTGATGAATTTACCGTCGAGCTCTAGCCGCCAAACAAAACCCTGATCCCATCCTGGTGCCCTCACCATATACCACCAGTTCTCCCCTACTTGGGGTTCGAACCACCACTCGCTGTCCCTCACAGTCGATCATGGCGCCAAATCAACTGAGCCAATCCATCCTTACGATCACACATACTTCCCCCATGGGAATAGGAATCAGATCTATCGGGAAAGATACCTCGAAGATCTCCAACTCGCATCCCCGGTAGATCGAAGAAGCAGAAACCTTGTGCTTGTTGACGATCGAAACTCGCAACGGACACTCAAGCTCATCTACAGGAACACTAAACCCTCTACTGAAAGTCTGAGATACAAATGACCGACTCGCCCCCGAGTCGAATAAAACCAAAGCAGGAAAGAGTTTACTAAAAACGTACCTAAACACAGGTACAACCAATAAGCATATCACAGATATAATAACTGAAACAGAAATAGAAACATACCAACAACCACATCCGGTGCTGCGTTGGCCTCCTAGGCCGTGAGCTGGAAGGCGTGCCCCTGAGCCTTTGGTGGCTCCACCTTGACTCGCCTCCCATCCCCAATCCTCACAGCAGCTGGTGCAGAACCCTGCGCCGGCTTGGCGGTGAGCTACGGACAGTTGGTCTTCACATGACCAACCAGATGACAATGGTAACAAATCCTCATATCTGCTGGAGGGGCGGACTGACGGCAGTCTCTGGCATAGTGCCCCTCCTTGACACATTTGTGGCACCCACCTCCTGCTCGACAAACCCCAGAATGACCCCTGCCACACTTTCCACAAGTGCGGCTCTGCTGACCCCAGTCCGAGTATCAGCGGTCTTAGACCACTTAGGCGCCGACTGAGACTGTGTCGGTGCCTAACGCTGCTCCTGCAACTGCAGCTCTATCTCCAACTCACGCCGCCTCGCGGCTTCCTGAAGATCCAGGAGGGTATCACAACGTTGTGTAGACACAAACTGTCGAATGTCAGTCTTGAGCATACTCAGATAACGATTCATCTGAGACTACTCTAAAGCAAACTCTGGGCAAAACATAGCCCTCTCCATGAACATACGGGTAATCTCCATCACAGACTCCCCATCCTGTCTCATTATCAAAAGCTCCTGAGCAAGCCGCTCCCGCTCAACGCGTGGAACATAGCTGGTGCGAAACATATCCCGGAACTGCTCCCAAGTAACAACAGCTCGCTGATCATCAGTGTACGACCCAATCGTCAATCTCCACCAATCCTTTGCCCCAAGCCTCAACAGGTTCAGGGTACACCTGATCTTCTGGTCAGCAGGACATGAGCACGTGAAGAAACAGCCCTCCATGTCAGATAACCACATTTTAGCCCTAATCGTATCCTGTGTAGCATCAAACGTAGGGGGCTTTGTGTCATCGAAGTCCCAGTACTGGAAAGCCCTACCGGCTCCTCCTCCAACCCCTCCCACGGTTACAGCCGATGTGGCTGCAGCGCCCGCTGTCTCTGCTAGAGCTGTGTATCACTCATCAAAATAATCAACCATCGCAGTCTTAATCGACCCAAATATCTCTGGCAGCTAATCTCGGAACGCCGCAGCAATCTCATCTTGCAGAATCTCCCAGATCTTGGCATCCAACTCCTTTGTCCTTATCTATACCACGGGCTCAGGTGCTACCGGCACCACCGACCCTCCGTCTCCCGACCCCGATCCTGACCTTGATCCCGACCCGAATCCAACAGCAAAACGTCTCGTCACCAACATGCTGAAAATATGCCCAAGACGCCAGATAAACAACATAATATCGGGAGACCAATTCCCACAACCCTAGGGGTTGTGACTTCCTTGCTACACGTATGGGTCCTGTGCTTTCAGTAGTACAGGCCCATACTACCTTCCACACCTACCCATATTTGTCTCAAGTATCACCACAACGCCCTAACACTACTACCACATAATATGCGCTCAACCCTCACTTCTAGAGGAACAACGCCTATCTTGCAACTGATCTCACAGCTCCTTATAACTCGCGCATTCATGAACTTTCATCAGCCCCTGCAGCGCTAGTTCATGCTAGCCGCACATAACGCTGGAGCCAATAGACTTTCGAATACCCAATCCTACCCAAAGGCCAAATCAACATTCTCAGGCTATAAGATCTTGATTATGCATAGTCGTGATGCATACACTAAACATCTACAATTATGATGTCAATTCCATATTCAAGAAACCCTAGGCTAATAGGCATCGTATAATCAGGCAAGTCTATCATGCGATTCTTGAAGATCCTTAGCCTAACACTAGCTTGTTGTTCTAACATATCATAATAGCAAATAACTGTATGGTATTTTGGGGTTTACTTACAGTCTCCGACTGATCATACCCTCTGCATCCTCCATCATTTATTTTGAAAACCATTTTAAACTTTATTTCGAAATTCCCTTGATTTGAGACTGATTCACATGAATGTTCCTCCAATTGACTCAAACCAAGGCTATGATACCAACTTGTAACATCCATAAATTTTACGCCAAATTTAAACTTTTTCAATCATGAGTAAAAACCAAATAGTATTTGTTTACAAAATGTTTTCAAATTATTATTCATCAGAGTGTCCCAAAACCAGATCATAAGGATGAGGAGCGGTACGGTCACACCTTCGCCTTTCCACGATCTCCTGAAGTACCTAAAACAATAACTGAAAACTGTAAGCCCAAGGGCTTAATGAGCTACCCCCAAAATACCAATACCACACTGAAATACCAAATCAGTAACAATCAATCATTAACATGCATACTGGCCATCGTCCTGACTGGGCCGCCCTGCAGGGCCTACAGTCTAACTGGATTTATACCAAGCCTTCGGCATGACTGCACCGCCACGTGAGCTTTTAGCACAAAGCAGGACCGCCTCAATCCAACCATCAACAAGTAAACATGTGCGCATACTAGCATACCGACATATACACATATCACATAATTATCTCACTGATCATCAATCATAGCCATCTCTCACAACTAGAGCACTGACCTAGCAGGTCACAAACATACCAATCCCTATGGATCTTAAGGACATAACATACTATCTATCCTGATTCCAATCTAACAGATCATAACCACATGTAGCATAACATAGCAATAGCAACTAAAGGATCGGCCTTGGTGCCTTAGACCCTATTGATATAGTGAGGATAACTCACCTCGCAGATGTCGACTCTGTAGATAACTCTCGGATCACTTGACAAAGGCTCCACCACCTATTACCATAGTACGAATATACCCATCGAGTTCTTGGCCATCTTTATATGACTCGTTGAGATGACGTTGCGACTCGTCGAGTACCCACAGTTCTTCATCCATACAGAAGCTTATCAAGCCATGCAAAGCTTCCAAACTCCAGATCCAAACTCCTAGAGCATGTTTTTCACATAAAGTTGAAAACTTTGCGTGCATTTATAGCTACAAGGGATCTTAATTTCCAATCCAAGCCCACAATGGGATTTCCTACCCAAGGGAGGCTTCATTGATGACCAAAACAGAAGCTTTATGACTTTAGAACTTACGAAGGGTCCAAATCTGAAGTTACAACTTCAGATCTAGCCCATAGCCCACCTTATCAACTCAAAATCCCTAAAAACCTCCAAAACTTCAACCAAAAGAGACCTAGAAGGGAAAGGAAGTAGAGATGGCGATTTGTTACCTCTAGAAGATGCTAAGTGAGGTAGATTCTGATTCCCACACTTTCCTTACTCCAATTCCCTTACCTTCAAAGTTCCTTCACTCCAAAGATCTCCCTTCCAAGCTTAAAACACACACAATAAGACACCTCACAAATTAGGGTTTCTTAAGAGCTCTCTAGAACAGTAAAGAGGCCAAAGGAAGCTTAGGTTTCTTAAATTAGGGTGCAAAACCCCGAGATTAAGGGTTTCATCTGCCATCTCCTACTCGTCGAGTCCTTTCATGGACTCGGCTAGTAGGTCACTAAACTCGCGATCCCACCCCGCTGCTACTCGACGAGTAAGGCAACCAACTCGTTGAGTAGGACTTAAAACCAAATAAATTCTTATTTAAATCAATACATGAGAATTGGGGCGTTACACACATATAGGTTTTAAAGGAGAGGGGTAGGGTATTTACTAATAATAAAAGATTAAATAAAATCAAATAAATTGTAAGAAATATATCAAAAGCCCAAATTAAACATTTCACATTTCATTTTGGTAAGTTACCAAAATCACAATGAAACCTTTTCATAATACAGTTTTTGCAAAACGAAAAAAAAAAAAATCCAATCCAAAGAAAATGACGAACCAAATACCATTTCTACATTTTGCTCTTATTTTTATTATTTTAAATACTTGATGTTTAAATTAAAATCTCAACTAACATCCATGAAAATAAGTGAGCATAATCACCCATGAATCTTGACTTGTAGCATAACAGTACAAAACCGAAATAAAAACTAATGCTAAAAATTAAGTGCATTGGTCTCTTGGGTTTACTTTATGGTGTTAATCCATCCCAAAATATTAACTGTGAGAATTGCGGCATCTTCGCACAAACTCAAAAAAATTGGAAGCATCACAGCCTTCTTTGATGCAGACAACTGAGTTATCAAGTTTTGAGTGTGCTGAAACAATCCACGCATTTCGTCCAACCATCCATGAATGGGGTGATTCATGGATTTCGTGCAATCACGCCTATTAATATACTTTTTCGTAATTTGTGCCATCATGAGAAAATTATCTAATTTTGCTTTAATTTTCTTATGCTTAAACACTCCCATAATTGCCCCAAGGTTCCATTGTAATGTCCACGCCCAATGCATCTCAACGTACGGTTTGCTATGTACATCCCTCTGAGCCTTGTAATCGTCGCTATTTCTATTTTGTTTAACCTCCTCTAGCAATATCCCCAAGTGTTTTACAAATACTTGTGCTGATGCCATATTCTCCATAACTGTAATCTCCTGCAACGTTTTCATGATCGTCATAAATTTCATGTTTTTGCAATGTAAGCGGTTCATGTTACAATCTTACATATTTTGGTATGGTTAAGCATGTGCATAAACTAGAAAAAAGGATAAACCAAATATTATATTGGCGCTGTGTAAATACCTCACATGAGACCATTGGGAAGATGGCACAATCATCCTCGTTTATTTCAGTACACGTAATTACTTTCTCTTGTGCCTGCACCTCCAAGTATACCTTTACTACCGGTTTTATTGTAAACTTCAGAATGTTTGTGTTAGCAAACGCACAAGCTTTATGTGGGACTAGTTTCATGGATGAAGATAGACTCTGCAGAAAATTACATATAGATTAATGTGATCTTAATAACTGTGTATGTGTGTGAGAATGAAATATAAGACAAATTCGAGAGTGTCAAATTTAAAAAATCAATGATTCTAATTGATTCTTGAATATTGAAAACCTTCCTAATTAAATTAAATGGATCTAGTTATGGATAAGTAATTGTGATTCTCATCAAAAACCATTGGTTATTTTGATCTATACTCCAGATTGGTTCTTACACACAATATTTGTGATTATCAAAATAAACTACCCATGTGTGTGCGTATACACACACACACACACACACATGTACACCATAAAACTATGGACAGTGCAAGAACTCTTGATATACCTTCCTTTGTGAAAAGAGACGCTGCAAAAGATAAAACAAAAGGAAATTAGATATAGATTAATGCAATCTTCATAACCATGTGTGTATATACAAGAGTATTTGCTATACTCCAGATTTAAAATCTTGGTAAGGTACAGAAGATAAACAATATCAATGACCAATACCTTGAGAATCCCCAAGTTAAGTATAAGAAACTTGACACTATTGAGCTGTTGAAGCAAATAAACTATTCTATGAGCATCTGCTTTGTGTGGATCGTACATAAAGAGGTCAACCTTCTCCAAAGAATGGAAGCCTGATGGTGTAGAAACCTGCCAAGGTTGAAAACCTTCTATGACCAAGGAGGTAAGCCCAGGTGCAGAAATCAGATGCTCCCCTTCGCACCTTATAATTGTGAGATTCTTGAGTTGAGGTGCAACCACATTCACAACCTCCTCTGATGCCATATCAGGGGGTGTAGATACAAGTGTAAGATCATAAAGTCGAGGATGAAAGATATTTAAAACTTTGGTTTCTTTCATTCTGCACCTGTTCAAGGAGAGGTTCTTCAAGTTGGTGCACTTAGAGAGAAGACCGATATCATCATAATCAGACAGTTCGACTTGGTGAAGATGCAAAGTCGTTAAAGCTGGGAGGTCCCACTTTGGTGTCGCAATCAAGGAATATGGGCATTCAACTATATTCCCTCCAGGAAAACGTGTAACACTCAGTTGTTGGAGACTGAGAGAGAATTTGCAGCTGAGAATTCTTGTGACAGATTCATCGTCCCTAACTGTTCTCCCAAGCACGAGATTGACTAAATAGTTTACTTGATTATCACGGTGTAAGAGAACATTAGAAATAAAATTGGAAAAGTGGCGCTCATTATTGAGATTCTCGAAATTCAAATAGGGCATTGAAGTCCAGATAAACCTCCATCTAGATGACAGTAGACTAGTGCTAATAGCTTCTTTGATGTTAATGAAAGAAAGGATTTTATGGATTAGTCTATCTGGCAAGCTGCTTAATCTATCACGTTCTACACCCACTGCGTCTTTTCTTGTAGATACGAAAAGATCATTAAGCATTCTTATTAGCTCCATAATCCCTGCAGTAGAATACAATGCAACAATAAGGACATACAAAACACACCAACAAAATTCTAAAATACTAAATTCGCATAATGAATTATATTTACAAAGATATGTGTGTTGCTTGACGAAAATTAACATTGAAAAATCACTATATTAACCAACAATTAGTCGGCTAATTTCATTCTAAACAATTAGGTATGTAACAAAGAAATTCCAAGTTTCCTCTGTTCCAACAATCAACAAAAACATAAATTCGGTTAATAAAGCAGCTATAAACTTGTTCAAACAAATTCACAATAAAAATTAGTACATTGGTTCTCAATACACTAATTAGATTTATTAAAAAAAATTTAATAATAATAATAATAATAATAATAATAATAATAATAATAATAAAAGTTAGAATTTTGTATACTCACCGCAAGAGAATGGGGAATTGGGAGATAGAATCATTTAGCGAAGACAATATTAGAAGACTAGATGTGATGTGGGTAAAAGAAGTAGAAAAACGAGAGCAACGAGGAAGGGGAAGCCAGCCTGTGTTGTGTCGTCTGTCGATGTCGATGGCCTTTACACCGAAAAGTAAACCAGTACGGCTGCGATGGAGGCGAAGTTTTGGAGTCAGCAGCGTAAACCAATCATGAGAGTTTATAAACCCTTCGCTTTCCCTTCGCTTTTGAAGTGGTTTTAGTTGAGATAATTACAAAATTTAATCAATTTTTTTAAGGGAAATTAAATTGTTTCCTATTTTTTAGTGGGTAAAAATAATTGCAGGTATAAAAAGTAAAAGGTAATTTAATTTTTTTTTTTAAGAATTTTTATTTAATAGTTAAAACTATTGATGTGACTATTTTATTTCCGGTTTGGTCATCTCATTTACGTTTTCAATTTCGACATCGGTAGCAAAATAAGCTTTCAGTTCCTCCTCTTTATTTGTGGTTTCGTCATTTCGACTTTTATTTCGTCATTTCGTCTTCTGTTTTGTCTTCCACTATAAAAAAAAATAAAAAAAACATTTTTTTAGTTGAAATCATAGATGACTCTACCTCATTTGCCGTCACCTCTGCACCCGTCTTCAGTTTCGTTCATGTTTTTTTGTTCATCATTCATTGGTTTTTTTTATAGTCGAATATAAAACCGAAGACAAGGTGATGAAACTGCAGATGAGAAGACGAAACTGAAGGCATGTTTTATCACCAATTAGGAAACTGAAAACAAGGTGATGAAACCGCAAATGAGGTAGCATCATCTACGGTTTCAGTCGCTATTTTTTTGAAAAAAAAAAAAAAAAAAAAAAAAAAAAAAAACACTTTTTTGCTACTAAATATAAAGTGATAAGAAAAAATAACTAAATTTGTAATTATCTCTTCTTAATTTTAGTTTTTACATTTTACATGCAACTCCTTTTTCTACTAAAACATCTCATTTTACTACATCTTTATTTAAACTTCTAAGTTTTTACTAAAATTTGTATTTGGAAATCATTATTATATTTTATTAATTAATTATATATTTGGAGATCATTATTATATTTTATTAGTTAATTTACTAGACTTAAAAAGTATATTGAAAGTTAAAACAGCTTATCCACTCAAATGCTCTAAAAATAAACAAAATGTAGAATATATGTTTAGATATACTTTTTAAATATCTAGAACTACAATATACTTTTCTATTAAATGTTAATTAACACTCAAATGCTCTAAAAACAGATAAGTTGTTTCAACTTTCAATATACTTAATCTTTTAAACTATACATGAAATGGCATCAATATTCCACTCAAATGCTCTAAAAATAGATAAGTTGTTTTAATTTTAAATATACTTAATCTTTTAAACTATACATGAAAGGGCATCAATACTCCTCTTTATTATTCTTTTCCAGGGTATATTATATAAAGGAAAACCAAACTAAATCTAAAAGTCAATATTTTCAAAACCCAAAAACCGAACTGTTTATGATCAGTAGGATCTGACTTTTGGTTTTGGTTCCTCATTGTTTTTTTTAACACACATTTGCACTGTATTGGTTTTAATATTTAGCTAACAACCCCTAAATCACTTTCACAATTTTGGCAATACATTTTTCTTTTAATTAATAATTAAAGGCCTCCTTTTTTTTCTTTTTTCCTCGTTCCTAAAATATGTATGGGTCGATAGCCATGATAACATAAAAATATGTTTAAGATCCATATGGACTACTTTGGCGTTTTAAAGTGAGTTGTAACTTCTAAATGAGCATCAGATCATTACCAAACATGAATATCATAAAAATTTTAAGTTCAATTTATTATAAGAAATGATGCTTAATAAATTTAAAATGTAGATCATGTCATAAACTTAACTTAAAACTTCTTAAAGCTCTTTAGCACATTTAAAGAGACAGAGTTAGAGGCGGAGATAATTATGAGTAGAGTATGAGAAGAGACGGAGTTAGAGACAGAGTATGAGTATGAGTATGAGCGGAGTGTAACGTTCCAAAAATTAAAACCAAAAATTTCATTTTAATAATAGTAAAACCATCATCCAAAACATGTTTGTAAAACCATAAAAAAAAAGAATCAGAGTATGTCAATAATCATCCAAGTACATCAAATCACAAAATGTGGAACACGTGTAAAAGCACCCCTCAATGTCAGAAATCCATCTCATGGCCGCAATTGGATCCTGAGTCCCATCAAATTCCGGTGGCTTTGTGTTACTGAACTCCAAAAAAATGAGTCATCTCCCTGTGACCTGGCAGCGGCAACAACAACAGTGGCTGCAGCAGCATCAGCCTCAATAACAGCAGCATAACGCTCATCAAATGTCTCGATCAGGATGGTCTTAATAGACCCAAACATCTCCGGTATCGCCTCTCGAATGGTTGTGGCCACCTCCTCATGAATCATTCTGCGGATCCCCTCATCAATAGCCCCACTGCTCTCAGGGTTTTGGCGTGTACTCACCATGACGTCTCTGAAACACAGCACAAAAAAAAAACCATCAGAGACCCGCTCGAGCATACTCACACTCTTTTCCCATCCCTACATGCTCCTTGGTACCCTAAGGATTCGTACTTGGGCCGCACACATATATGGTGTTTTCGGTAGTACGGGCTCAATACTACCTTCCACACCAACTTGTAGTCACCCTAAGTCCTCTTCCTAGGTTCCCAAATCACAAGAACTTTACTTCTCACAATAACATACTACTCTCTCGGTAGACCCCTCATATGCTCATCTAGGCACCTCTCCTAGATTATCTCTCAACTCAACTGATTCCTGCTAGATACTCCTACTCATCATATAGTCAAGCAGACAACAGATAGCAGAGTCTCCTAAGCTAAGACATCACAAATCAGGTACCTCTATCCCTATAACATAAATTACCTAGGCTATCCTCTAGCATGCATCCCTAACATCTCATAATTATCTCAAATAAGTAAGGTATTATTGGAAATCACCGTTCGGGCTTTGGTTGATTGTACAGACTGCTCCAACTCGTTTTTCTCTTTAACTCTTTCTCATTTTAGAAAAATAATTTCTTTTTGAAAATCTTTCTCAATTCCTCAGTTTGAGTCCAAACACACTCGAAGGTACATCCAAATCCCTCAAACCAAGGCTCTGATACCAACTTGTAACACCGAAAATTTTCAAAACAAATTTCTCATTTTCAAACATAATATTCTCAACATCACATTCTAAAACCACAATTTCTCAAAATGTCAAAACACAATTTTCATAAAGTTTGATAATTTCCCAGATCCTCAAAACATAAACTCCATCCCGTGTGTACAATCAAGCCGACGCCTTCTCATGATCCTGAGAAGTACCTAAAACACATAACACATAACACGGTAAGCATGAATCTTAGTGAGTTCCCCAAAATACCACACACAGCTCATAAGCCTCTCATGTCTATACTCAAATAAGACCCTCCGGTCAATGTGTCTTAGTGGAAACCTCCAGTCCCACAACTCGGGTGGACCCTTCGGTCCTAACTCAATAATCTCGGAATAATACTCCACATAATCACAGACAAAAAGCAGGATATCTCAATACTCAATATAGAACATAAGACTCTCCAGTCACACAAATAGTACCACTCTAGGCATGTATAGTGAGAAGACTCACCTCGCAAGAAATCGGATAACCTCGAACTCAAATCACCGGTCTAGCCTCCGCCTAACACATATGATAATTATCTCTAATTAATAAAGGCTCTCCAAAAAGCTAGAATAGACCCTTCTTCAAACTCACAGAAGGATAAAAGACCATTTTACCCTCCCATGGCCTTATTGGTCCACACATTGACCAAACCCTAAAAGTCAACAAAAGTCAACGACAACGCGTATGCTGCGTGTACAAGATCTCTACGCGGGGCGTAATACTCCCTTGCCATACATGAATCGGGGTTTCTCAACGCTACGTTGCGCGTACTAGGATTTATGATCAGCGTACACCCCTGTTTTGCTCTTCTCACTCATTTGGTCTTAATCCGTTAAGACCTTAGCTCGAACCTCAGATCTAGACTCCCTAAGGGCTCTTAGTCCATAAAGTCTGTGACTTTAAGCCTTTGCATGGCTGAAGAAGTCACAAACACCCAAAATTTCACTCTCTATCCTCAAGAGTACTTATATCTCATGCATGGTTTGGTCCAAACGTCCAAGTCTCGATTTTTATGACTTTACATCACTAAAGACACTCAAAGAAGCTGATAATACACTCTGGAGCTCCATATCTCATAAAGCATCCAACTAAGGAACGAAACCCTAAAATGGACTCAATGATGCACAAAACATAAAGGAGTGAGAAAGCTTTGAACTTTATACCTCTAACCGAACCTCCAACCACATATGAGCTTAGATCCAAATCCTAGACTCCTATTCCTTCCTCTTCAATGCTCCTTCTTCACTCCAAAGAACCACAAAATCACTCAATAGCTCACAAATGGGCACACAAGCATAAGGGACGAATATCTAGGGTTTAAGAGGGTTGATGTCTGGGAATGGTGGCCATAAATGAGGCCATCATGTCCCTTAAATAAGGGCATACCCTAATTTAGGGTTTTTACTCTGGGCCTAGTACGCCCAGGGTACTAGGTAACTTCCGCGTCCAAAGCATGCACATGAGTACGCTGAGTGTACACACACGTACGCACCGCGTACTCATTTATAACCATTTCTCAATAAAGGGCCAAACTTGACATATACCAAAAGAATAAGGGTCAGTGAGTTACTACATGATCTTGGGATGTTACACCTTCGGTCTCTTTCAACTGGTACTTGATCTTTTTCACCCCTTCTAGTCTCTTTCAACTAGTACTAGATCTATTTCACCCCCGTTGGTCTCTTTTAACCGGTAGTGGGTCTATTTCACCCCTACAGCTAAACATATAATCATATCAGTAAGAGTCACAAAGACAACATGCACATACAGTCATATCAGTAGGTGTCACAAAACAAACATAGTGTAGTTGGTCGACATTGGTGTCTTCGACCCATGAGTATAGTGAGGAGACTCACCTGAACTATTCAATAGAAGCCCAACAGCTACCTCAGCAACAAAACATTCAACCCAACCTTCCAAAAGCCAAACCAAAACTAATCCTTAGACAAAATGCTCAATTCTAGTCAAGTTTGACCAAGAGTCAAACTGGTCAAAAAGTCAACGGTCAAAGTCAAAGTTAAAATTACCAATCAGTAGCCCTCCACGTCGTGGCCTTCCTTGGCCCTGTCGTGGGCAAAAAATGCCAAAATAATTGTTAATCCCCATTCGCCACGTTGTGGCAGCCTAAGGCCACACCGTAAGGACCGGTCTGGACAGCTCAAACAAGCTTAATCCATTGTCTTTTGATTCCAAGAGCTCCAAAGCTCAGATATGATCCTTTCCAAAGTCTTAATGTATAAAGTTTTTAAATTTATCCATTAGGAAGGTCCAAGTCACCAAAATCTAGACTTTAAATCTCAAAGGGACCCAAAATGAATCTTTCTCAACTTAATCCATTAAGCCCAAATCTCCAACTTCCAGATCTGAATGAACAAAATGTCTATATGGATAAAGTTTCCAACTTTATCCATAATAATGCCACAATCTTCCAAGATCTAAACTTTAATACACCAAAATGACCTAAAGGGCCAAGATAACTAGCATGGCTAAAGGGGAAGGAAAAAGATCACAACTTTCCTAGTCCATGAGGTCCAAGAAGCATTCTAAACACATAAAGAGATATTGGAGTCCACTCAACTCCAAGATCACCCAAAAAATGGACCAAAAGTGCCAAAAAAAAACCCAAATGACAAGATCTAATAAACTAGATAGCAAGACAAGAACTTTATACTTACAATGGTCCAAAAATGTATGTCTTCTAAAATTCACAAGTTCTGCTTCAAGGGCTATATTGTCTTTTCAGTAATACAGTTCTAAATTGATTGTTGTGTGTCTAAAAAGGGCGCCAGTACTAAAATGAGTGTTTCAGGTCTAAAAAGGGTACCAGGTCTAAAATGATTGTTTCACATCTAAAAAGGGCAGCAAGTCTAAAATGGGTGTTTTCAGGTCTAAAAAGGGCTTGTTCCTAAAATGCAAATATTCCATTCTTGAAGGACCAGATTAACCAAATGGCTAAAACCTTTTTGCTTTTAACCTCAATTAAACATTGGATTTTTAAGAGATAGAAAGTGTTTTGAAGACTTCTTCTTCTTCCCCCTTTTAGGATTGACATTTTCTAGGGTTTTAACCCTTTATCACCAAATCATTATAGCTCTTTATAACCTTTTTGATCAAGTTCTGTAAATCCTTCAATATTTTAGTGGATTGGTTCTCTGCTTTATCCGCCCATGGTTTTTTCTCGATTTGGATTTTCCATGTAAATCTTTGGGCGTATTTGATTTGCTTTTTAATTGGTATTTTTCATTACATGTGCTTGATTGTGGTTTGATATTTTAGTCCTATGCTATTTGAACTAATATGGTTCTCGTGATTTAGATTTCTAGGTTGTTTGATGCATTAGGGATTTTAGGTTTTAGTGCATCATACCCTCTTTGTTTACTAGAATATCTGTTAAGGTTACAATGCCTTTGAGAAAAAGAGAAGATGAAAATAAGAAAGTTAATCCTCTATTTAAAGAGAGGATTATCAGTGAGAAATGCACTATGGCAAATACTTAGGCACCAAGGTTATCTTGTAAAGAAACTCTTCCCTGCTAAATAAATAATAAAATCTTCTTTATTAAGCAAAGAATATAACATCGTCATTAAGAACTTTTGGAGGCATGTTTCTCAACATCACACCTTCTTTTTATTAGTATTTTATAAGTATGCCTTAGATATTTTTGTTACAGTAACCTATAATATATTATTATACAATAAAGATCCCATTCTCCTAGAAGAAGAAAATAGATTTCAATGTAAACCCCCTTTTGTTTTCCATACAATTGATTCGGTAATCTAAGGTAGACTTTTTTGGGGATGATTTATGAGAAAGGAAAGGGCATGTGACGGTAAGAGATAGCATAAGGTAAATTGCTTTTTGGAGATTTTTCGAGGGTGAGAAGTGGTAAATAAAAATGATGTAGAATAGACAAAGATGAGAAGAGGAGAAAGGCACATATAGGTTTTAAGGGAGAGGGGTGTGGTATGTACTAATAATAAAAGATTAAATAAAATCAAATATATTGTAAGAAGTATATCAAAAGCCCAAATTAATCATTTCACATTTCATTTTGGTAAGTTACCAAAATCACAATGAAACCTTTTCATAATACATTTTTTGCAAAACGGAAAAAAGGGATCCAATCCAAAGAAAATGACGAACCAAATGCCATTTAAACAATTTGCTCTTATTTTTATTATTTTAAATACTTGATGTTTAAATTAAATTTTCAAATAACATCCACGAAAAATAAGTGGACACAATCACCCATGAATCTTAACTTTTAGCATAACAATATAAAACCGACATAAAAATTAATACTGAAAAATAAATGCATTGGTCTCTTGAGTTTACTTTAAGGTGTTAATCCATCCCAAAATATTAACCGTGAGAACTGTGGCATCTTTGCACAAATTCAAAAAAAGTGGTAGCGTCATTGCCTTCTTCGATGCAGACAACTGAGTAATCAAGTCTTTAGTGTGTTGAAACAATCCACGCATTTCGTGCAACCATCCAAGAATGGGGTGTTTCATGGATTTCGTGCACTCACGCCTTTTAATATACTTTTTCGTAATTTGTGACATCATGAGATAATTATCTAATTTTGCTTTCATTTTCTTATGCTTAAACACTCCCATAATTGCCCCAAGGTTCCATTGTAATTTCCACGCCCAATGCATCTCAACATATGGTTTGCTATGTACATCCCTCTGAGCCTGGTAATCCTCGCTATTTCTATTTTGTTTAACCTCCTCTAGCAATATCCCCAAGTGTTTTACAAATTCCATATTCTCCATAACTATAATCTCCTGCAACGTTTTCATGATCGTCATAAATTTCATGTTTTTGCAATGTAAGCGTTTCATGTTACAATCTTACATATTTTGGTATGGTTAAGCATGTGCATAAACTAGAAAAAAGGATAAACCAAATATTATATTGGCTCTGTGTAAATACCTCAAATGAGACCATTGGGAAGATGACACAATCATCATCGTTGTTTATTTCAGTACGTGTAGTTACTTTCTCTTGTGCCTGCACCTCCAAGTATACCTTTACTACAAGTTTTATTGTAAACTTCAGAATCTTTGTGTTAGCAAACGCACAAGCTTTATGTGGGACTAGTTTCATGGACGAAGATAGACTCTGCAGAAAAGTACATATAGATCAATGTGATCTTAATAACCATGTATGTGTGTGAGAATGAAATGTAAGAAAAATTCAAGAGTGTCAAATTGAAAAAATAAATGATTCTAATTGATTCTTGAGTATTGAAAACCTTCCGAAATTAAATGGATTTAGTTATAGATAAGTAATTGTGATTCTCCTCAAAACCATTGATTCTTTTAATCTATGCTCTAGATTGAATCTTATACTCAAACAATATTTATGATTATCAAAATAAACTACCCATGTGTGTGTGTATACACACACAACATAAAACTATGGGGGGTGCAAGAACTCTTGATATACCTTCCTTTGTGAAAAGAGACGCTACAAAAGATAAAACAAAAGGAAATTAGATATAGATTAATGCAGGTTTCATAACCATGTGTGTGTATACAAGAGTATTTGCCATACTACAGATTAAAAATCCTAGTAAGATGCAGAAGATAAACAATATCAATGACCAATACCTTGAGAATCCCCAAGTTAAGTGTAAGAAACTTGACACTATTGAGTTGTTGAAGCAAACAAACTATTCTATGAGCTTCTTCTTTGTGTGGATCGTACATAAAGAGGTCAACCTTCTCCAAAGAATGGAAACTTGATGGTGTAGAAACCTGCCAAGGCTGGAAACCTTCTATGACCAAGGACGTAAGCCTAGGTGCAGAAATCAGATGTTTCCCTTCGCACCATTTAATAGTGAGATTCTTGAGTTGAGGTGCAACCACCTTCACAACCTCCTCTGATGCCATATCAGGGGGTGTAGATACAAGTGTAAGATCAGAAAGTTGAGGATGAAAAATACTTAAAACTTTGGTTTCCGTCATTCTACACCGGTTCAAGGAGAGGTTCTTCAAGTTGGTGCACTTAGAGAAAAGACCGATATCATCATAATCAGACAGTTCGACTTGGTGAAGATCCAAAGTCGTTAAAACCGGGAGGTCCCACTTTGGTGTCGCAATAAAGGAATATGGGCATTCAACTATATTCCCTCCAGGCAAACGTGTAACACTCAGTTGTTGGAGATTGTGAGAGAATTTGATGTAGTAGAGATTTATCTTTCGTAGGTTTAGGTAGCAGCAATTGTGGTACTAAAAGATAAGACAATAGCATAAAGACAAGACTTAGAGTGTAGGATGTTATTTATGTATTTTCCTCCATCTTCCAATTTGTATGTAAGATTTTATTGTAAAACCATGATTAACCTGGGATTTTAAGTGTTTTAATTAGAGTAGAATGTGGCATACTGTAGATAAAACTCTAATAACTCCCATAAATTGGATGTTAGAAAATCTAGGTCGATACACTAGCAGTACTAGTGATTTTGCTATAGCTAATCAAATAGGCGATATGCATAGGATAATTAAACGTTGTCGTGTACATGAGGCCTGTAATTCTGGCGTCGACCCTGGCAATGATTCTAAAGATGATAATGATGATGGTACGCAACGCGACTCGAATGCCACATATACACCTCATAGATATGGCGACAACATGCCATATCTTAAGAAGCTTAGGGAAAAGTATATCATTTTAACAGTTAAATTTATGTTGTTTATTCATATTATAAATATACTTATTTGGTTATATTTCAATGTTGTAGGTTAGCATCAATACATCATTAGATCAAGCTTAATTTTGATCATTTTTTGGATGGAGCATAGCCCACATTTACTAACCTTCCCCTACAGTATTTCAACAGATTTTTCGTGCTTTTGAGGTAACATATCAATTAATAATTTCTATAACTTAAGTTGATTTGTTTTATGTTTGCATTTGTAGCTTTAGTTTCCATTTTTTTAATAGAAATACAATCCGTGGGATTCTCAAAATGAAGGCATGATCGAAACTTGATTTAAAGTGTGGTGCAGGATCGTTACTCAAATATAATGAAGGAATATCGACATGAATATGCAAATAAAGCTCGAGTGACCAGTCACAACATCCCCGACACAGATGATGACTTTGCAATCATGCATGATTTTGAGCCTAGTACGTTTAATGAGGACATATGGCAGGATATGTGTAAAGAAGCTAATTAATATATTATTGTTTTTTGTTATTTTTTGAATTTTATATATTATCTTACATATACTTTTTATAGTATTAGGACACGGATGCTTGGAGAAAGAAGTCGGCGTCTCGGAGGGCCAACCGTATGAGCGATGATAACACGATACGATTTCAAGACATACAGGGGGGGGGGTCAAGGGGTTGCAATTAGTATCGACTTGAATTCATAATTATGCTAATTAATATTCATAAAATTTAGTAATTGGTTTTACTTAATCCCATATTCCACTAATTATACTATATGTTTATGTAGCAAAATGAATTGAAGCATATCCCTACATTTTTAGAAGGTTTTCTTATTACCCACGTTACTGCAGAGACCAGAAAAAAATTCTAGAGTTGGTGTTTTCTATGCAATTTATCTTTTTTTTTTTTTGATATTATTGCGTCAACTTCAAATAGTACAATGATAACAGTCGTTTTGTTTTGATAAATTGTAAGAGAGACACACTAGTTCCATGGTTGAAAAGTATGGGGAGGACCTAACTCAACATCCGGAGGATGATTTAGACTTGTGGGTTGAAGAACAAGAAGGGTGAGGTAAATGCAAATGTATTTACACGGTAGGATGTTTAGATCTGCATTTTGTTGTCACTAGGATGGAGATTCGGGGTGATAGAAGAGTAGGATGGTTATTCATTTTTCATTATATAGAGAAAGTCTTTTGGTCATTCTATTGTAATCAGTCCAAACATTTTTGTACTTATTTGGTGGTTCGAGGCAATCGGGGGAAAGCTCATTGGGAATTGGTCAAGTGTATCTTGCGCCACTTGAAAGGAACATTTGATGTTTGTCTGGTGTATGGTGTCAATGCACGGCATATGAAGTTGGTTGGATTGATAGACTCGGACTATGAAAGTGATCTCATGATAAGTAGATTATTAGCGGCTGGACTCGTTCAGAGTCTTCTTTTAAAGGTGGAGAAGCATATTATGTTCTATGATAGGGTATGCATTTAAGAGTTTGGTGCCAAGGAGAATCCGGCAGACATAGTAACAAGTTCATTACCCAGAAAGAAGTTCAAGTCTTTCTTGGACTTGGTTGATGTTTGTAGGAGGTAATCCCCTTTGGGGATTAATGACACTAAAGGAGAGGAAGTTCATGTTTAAGATGGACTTTAGAGGATGATCAAGTCAAGGGGGAGATTGTTAAATGTGACTTGAGCATTTAGAGCATTCGTATGAAGCATTTGAGTTCAATGGAGAACTTGGAACTCAATGGAGCACTTAGGGTTCATGTAGTATGTGACAATGGAATGGAACATCTAAAAAAGGGATGGATCTCCTGAAAAAGGCATATATATATATATATATATATATATATATATAAATATATAAAGTGACAAAGTAACAGATCTTCTAAAAGTGGGTATGGAGCACCTAGAAGTGGAATAGAGAATCTCAGTGCATATATGTGCCATCTATGCTTGAAGCGTCATTCTAGAAATGTCATCCATAATGTGGAAGTGCCACTTGTTGTCTTGATATGTCATTCTTGAGGAAGAGGCGTTGCTTAAAATTCAAGGTGCGCCACTAATGAAACTTGATATGTCACGAAGTGACTTGACATACCACCAAGTGACATGATATGTCATCATGTAACACTTGATTATTATATATCTTTCAGTTTGGTAGTAATGTTTTAAAAGTTGCATTTTGGTCCTTGTTATGCTAGGCGTAACTTGGAGTATGCATGGCATACTCTCTTTAAGTCAGACATGTGGATTCTTTAGTATGTTGGGTGTACCTTACCATACGTTGGACGTACTCGCTTTGACAACAAACCCTAGTTTTAAGGGTTTGGCCCCTATTTAAGAAACATTATGGACCTTGAGGTTGCCCCTTCATCAACCTCCTTACCCTAAAAGTATTCCCAGGACACCGTAGCCTCCATTTGAGTGTTCTTGAGCCTTTGTTGTGATATTGTGGTGTTTTGGGTGCCTTGAAGAAGAAGAAGCTTGGTTGTGAAGCATTAGTTGAGTTGGATCTTGAAGATCTAGAATCTTCAACATCTTTGTAAGCCTCAGAAGGTATAAAGCTCTGAACTTTATGAATCTTTAGTATAGATCTTGTGTATAGGTAAAATCTTATGCTCTTTGGTCCTATAAGATTATTCTTGTGAGTAAATGCTACTCCATAGGTCTTGTGATGCTCTTTTAATGTTTCTGAGGTTCCATCATGATAAAGTTTTCGTATTGATGGTTAACGACCAACCATGCAAAAGTTTATGGTTTTTTAAGAAGAAAGAATGCTACATCTAGGATTTGGACGTCTTGGCGCCATGAAAAGTCTTAAAGCTTCCAACTTTATGGATTAAGACTTTATTTAAAAGTAGATCTGAGGTTTGGATGGTAAGGTATTAAGGTATTAGGTCATGAAAATGAGAAAGAGCCAATGACAAGTACACTGGGTGTACTTCTAAGTACATTGCACGTATTGGATTTGAGTCCCATTTTCTCCTCGTTGTTTGGACTTGTACATTAGGTGTAATCTAATGGTACACACGATATACTCACCAGCTAGGCTTTTAGGCCTTGAAATAGTTTTGGCCATTGTTAGGCCAACAGTCTTTTTGGGTTTAGAACATTGTTAGGACTTAGGTCTATATGAATTTGGGTCATATCTAGTCCTTGGGCTATTTTGAGTCTTGGGTCATGATTAGATAGGCCCATTAAGGGAAGGTTAAAATGGTATTTTACCCTAGGAGTGAGGGTTAAGGATTTAGAATCTCGGTTATGGTTTATGGCCTACTTGGTAATTAGGGTTTTATTATTTGTGATTTAGTGCAAAGATTTTCCGGTTCAGCAGCTCGAGTGTTATTTGTTTATCAACGGATCGATGTGAGTTCCTTTATTGTGGTCGTGGGTTGAAGGCACCAATGTCGGCCCACTAGATTATATGTGTAGGATGATAGTTGTCTTTATGACAATTATTATTATGCATGTATGTGCTTGTTGTCTTTGTGACTCTTGTTGATATGATTTTATACTTAGCTAGCAATAGGGGTGAAATAGACTCGATACTAATTGAAAGAGGCCAAAGGGGATGAAATAGACCCAATACCGGTTGAAAGAGACTTAAGGGGGTGAAATAGACCAGTACTAGTTGAAAGAGACCAAAGGGGGCGGAATAGACCCACATATATTTTGACTGTTATATATGTATGGTACAGGGTATTTTGGGGAAACTCACTAAGCTTTGTGCTTACAGTTCTATATTTGTGGTTTTAGGTACTTCCAGTTCGAAAAGGAAGGGTGCGGGATGATCGTATCGCATCCACCCATGTTTTCTACACTTTTATGATTTTGGGAATTGTACTCTGATGATTATTTTACTATGACATACATTTGGATGTTTTTACATGAATATTTTTTGGTTTGGGTTGAATTAAAAATGAAATTTTTACCTATGATTTTTGGGATGTTACAAGTTGGTATCAGAGCCTTGATTTGAGGGATTTGGACACACTTCCAGTTGAGTCTGAACTCAAACTGAGGAATTGA
This sequence comes from Lactuca sativa, assembly GCF_002870075.4. NCBI lineage: Eukaryota > Viridiplantae > Streptophyta > Magnoliopsida > Asterales > Asteraceae > Lactuca > Lactuca sativa. The sequence goes on along the minus strand of NC_056625.2, from coordinate 92,072,468 downwards.
TAATCTTTTTGAAAGAAAAAAGTTTTATAAGCAAACATTTATAAAGAAAAAGGGTTCGATGTGTGAAGTATTCCCAAAATACCCATACATGTTATTCTCTGAGTATATGTATATGTATATAGCATGCTAGATTAGGACTAAGGATCTACTCAAAATTGCACAGTAGGATGCTAGGTGAGATGCCTTTCTATGCCAGTTTTATGAATCCTTAGAATTTCATGATAGTATAGATTTTAGATGATTAGATAGAGTGACCAAGTTAGGTAGTGATCTAGGTTAGAACTCAAAGCTAGAATGATGATTACTTTGTGCTTTTAGGGACTCCATTAGTTTAGGTTAATAATTAAGAGAATATTTTAAATTACACGTTGTGTGGATTAAATAATTATTGAAGTTCAGGTTCAACTCTATTGCATAACACTGTTTAAGTCCAGCCGTTGTAGATTGGTACCTAGCAATCAAAAAATATCTGGTGCTGGTAACATGTTATTGTATTTGTGAGATAGTTAGAAGAAATTGGAGGGGAGTCTCTTTTACAGCTGATGGCAGAGAGTGGTGTGGAAAGGAACCCTAGAAAAGCCTAGGAAACGTCTTAGCGCGTAAGCTACCCTATAATGTAAGTAAAGTATCTGATAGTAGGGCAGTGGCTTGGAGGATCTGAGTCAGTCCTTAAGGAAGGCCTTGATGAATTTGAGAATATTTATAAGTGTGAACCTCTTCACATGTATACTAATTGTTTATGTATTATGTTTTAGCATTGAGGTGGCAAATGGCTGAGCAGGAGTTCAGGATCTGGATCAGGTTCGGGCTCGGGCTCGGGCACTGAACCAATTGATGAGGGTTTATGTGAGTTCATTGTGTCTGAGATTATGAGAGGCATACTTTATGCGACCCCGGGGATGTTCAGGTCGATCAAGGAGGGTATCATCGAGTTAACGGTGGATCATCTTTAGATCTTTAGAGCCGATCTAGTTATTGGTCAGTACAGAGCCCGCACTCTCCCCTTTAAGGATTTCAAGGGATGTGGGGTGCCAGAATTCGGTAGAGTGAAGTGCCCTACAGCCGCCAGATGATGGATGCCAGATATGGAGTGTGTTCAGCAGACTAGCTTTTGCCCGAGGGGTCTAATGTAAGGTTCGTTGCAGGCTGTCTGAGGGAGCGAGCCCGGGATTTGTGAGAGGAGGTTGGTTATGCTCTGGGAGCCCCAACCATTAAGGCCAAGACCTAGTCGGATTTTGTGACCCAGTTCCGAGTGGAGTTTACACCGTCTGTTGAGGTGCTATAGTTGGCGAAGGAGTTCCTGGATATGCGACAGGTGACTGAGGCTGTGGCGGAGATCACTACCAAGTTTCGAGAGACAGCTCTATTGATACCCCAATATATTACCGATGAGGAGATGAGGAAGATTTGGTACCATAACATGTTGAGATCATATATCGCGGAGTTTGTCAGCTTTTCAGCCTGTCCGACATAGGATGACATGATATCTACGGCCTAGGAACGGGAAATTGATTTGGAGCACATCAGGAAGAGGAAGGCAGACCAGGTATAGATAACTGGGGATTTAACGAAGAAACCTAAGGGTTTTGATTCTAGATCGAGGGGCCAGCGAGGTTGAGGCCTCTATGACAAGTGTGGCAAGAAGCATGAAGGAGTTTGCAGGATGGGTGGTTCGGGCTGTTATAAGTATGGCAAGATGGGGCACTTCGGCAGGGATTACATTGCTACCACCACCACCAATGTTTCAGGTATGGTTAACTTTCATTGCAATCAGATGGGCCATAATAAGGCTGATTGCCCGATTTTAGCTGGAGGAGTGGTTTCAACACCTGCTCCGGTGACATTGAGGATCACTAATGGCCGGGAGGGCAAGGAGACGGCCCCTGTAGTGAAGAGTAGGGATTTTCAGCTGACATCCAAGGAGGCGCGTGTGGCACCTAATGTGGTTATGTGTATGTATCTTCTTCTTATCTCTTTATCTAAGTTGCTTATCATGCTTATATGTCTGTTCTTTTGTTTTGGGTCGTTCCTTGTGAACGGTTTTCCTACGTTGGTATGTTTGATTCGGGGGCTACCCGATCCTTTGTATCTCTTGCACTTAGCATGAGGTTTGACTGTGTTCTGAGGGAGATAGATTATCCGTTAGAGGGGGATATTGCCAAAGACTGTCTTGTGCGAGTGTTGAGGGTTCACCAGGGATGTACTCTAGAGTTATTTAGTAAGCGGTAGCTATTTGATTTTCTTCGTATTCTCAACTTAATCCATTCAGTCCAAGTCTCTAACTTCCAGATCTGAATAAACAAGATGTCTAGACGGATAAAGTTTCCAAATTTATCCACAATATTGCCACAATCTTTCATGATCTAAACTTTAATACACCAAAATGACCAAAAGGGCCAAGATAACTAGCATGGCTAAAAGGGAAGGTAAAAGATCACAACTTTCCTAGTCCATGAGGTCCAAGAATCATTCTAAACACATAAAGAGATATTGAGTGCCACTCATGTAACGCCGTAAATTTTCATATAAATTTTTCATTGTTAAATCACAAAAATTCTCATGATACATTACACAAAAATCCCTAATTATCAAATTAACAAAACACAAATCCATAATTGTTTGATTAATGATCCAGGATCCTCCAAACATAACTCTTCATCTCGTGTGTACAATCGAGCCGTCACCTTCCCATGATCCTGAGAGGTACCTAAAACACATAACACATAACATGGTAAGCACGAAGCTTAGTGAGTTCCCCAATATACCACATACAACACTTTAGCCACTCGAGGCTATAACTCTATAAGACCCTCTGGTCTATGTCTCTCAGTGGGACCCTCCGGTCCCATGGCTCATTGGACCCTCTCGTCCGGTCTCAATGATGACCCTCCAGTCTCACAGCTCGTTGGACCCTCCGGTCTCATAGCTCGTTGGACCCTCCGGTCCGGTCCGGTCTCAGTATCATATAATATAGCATATATACCACATAAACAAATGCATAACTCAAGTAAGCACATAAGACCAATATATACACAAATTACAATAACAGCATAAGTTACAAAGACAGTATGCACGATACAACATTATAAACAAGTAAGACCCTCTGGTCAATAATATATTAAGACCCTCCGGTCAATAGTGTAAATAAGACCCTCCGGTCAATATCATGAATAAGACCCACCGGTCACAAACAAGTCACCACACAGGTAAGTATAGTGAGAAGACTCACCTCGGGTGGCGAACAGATCCTATAAATGCTGCTGCTGTACTCCGACTTCTAACATTAAGACAAACCCACAATTAACCCCATTAGGATTTAAGACCAACCTTCACATATTAGGTCTAAATATGGTCCACCAATTCGGTCCATAAATAACTCAAGCCCATTGGGCCCACCAAGGCCTAATACCAATTAGGTCCACAAAAGTACACTAATGGCCCAACTATGGCCCAATTTTCCAAATTGGTCCCAAACCCTCATATGGGCCTTACCCTAAAGCCCATCTAAATATTCTAGTCCACATGATTGCTCTTGGATGGCCCATCAATAGCCCAAACACCAAGGCCCAATAGAAAGGCCCAACATAAATAGGGTTTTCACAAAAAAAGGACGATTAGGGTTAAGTGTTTCTTACTTAACCCATTAAGTCCATTATTTAACTAAGCCATTATACAACGGAATAGTATTGAGTCACAACTTCAGTCCATTGTCCAAACATAGGTCCCAATAGGTCCAAACCCACAAACCCCCAAAATTAGGGTTTTCTAATCCCTAATTAGGGTTTTTAGCCCAATCACCATCCAACTAGCCCATATCAAGAATTTTGGGCCGATTAGGGTTCACTATTCCAAGCACCACCCATTACCACCTCAGGTAGTCATGGTCAATCGCGGCTCATGGCGGCGGCCACCATTTCCAATGGTGGTGGCTTGAAATCTTGACACAAAAACCACATATATCACTTTACACATCATGCACACACATAGCCACCCTCCATATTGGCTGGTGGCGGCAGAAGACGGTGGCAGGGGGCGACAGCCACCATGGTTGGCTGTCGTGGTTGTTACTTGCGATTTTCGGCAGCTCATAGACACCCACACTCGACTGGATGCATTCCTTCGCCACTATAAGCTAAGTAAATACCAAATACACGCAGTGAAACACACACACACACTGCCCACAACCTTAAGGTGGCTGATGGCAGTCAAAGGCTCAATGACATGGAAAACGTCAAGAGCTACGACAACGACAGGACTCGAGAAATGACGAGAAAAGCGAAGGGATTCCTTACCGGCAGAAATAGATTTAGTGACGACCACAAACACACCAATCTTCGTGGTCACTTGCGATGGCAGTGTACACGGTTGGCTCCGAGCTTCTAGCTTCTCACTACGCCTCTTACAGCAATGCATGCTGTGGCAGTGCTCAACGTCGAGGCGGCAGGTGGCCCTGCCTGATCAGAACAGTGGACGAAGGGGGGGGGGGGGAGCGGCGGCTGAGCATCACATATGGCGGCTGGAAGATAGGGTTAGGGTTTGGGGAGTAATAAGGTTACATGTTTGATCCACCGCCCATTCTCACGAGATTGCCATATTGGCATTTTTAATCCCTCCTCCCTTTATTCTTTTGAAATAATATTTGAAATTTACCATATAGCCCCCGTCACTCCAAAGTTCTTTCACTCTGAGTCCCAACCTTACCTAACAGCCCCTATCTTCAGAAATCCTTTCATCATAGGTCCCGAATTTACCAATCAGCCCCTTAAGCCTTCAAATCTTTTCAAATTAAATCCATAGCTTACACATTTATCCCCCAAAATCCAAAATTAAATCAATTAGCTCCTTAATACCAACACTCCACTAAATATTATTTACTTTAGGATTATTATTCATATTAACCCTTATCTATTTATTTATTTAATATACGGGATGTCACAACTCAACTCCAAGATCACCCATAAAATGGACCAAAAGTGCCAAAAAAATAAACCCAAATGACAAGATCTAATAAACTAGATAGCAAGACTGGAACTTTATACTCACAATGGTCCAGAAATGTATGCCTTCTAAAATTGACAAGTTCTACTTCAAGGGCTATATTGTCTTTTCATCAATCCAGTTCTAAATTGATTGTTTTGGATCTAAAAAGGGTGCCAGTTCTAAATTGAGTGTTTCAGGTCTAAAAAGGGCAACAGGTCTAAAATGGTTGTTTCACATCTAAAAAGGGCACCATGTCTAAAATGGGTGTTTTCAGGTCTAAAAAGGGCTTGCTCTTGAAATACAAATATTCCATTCTTGAAGGACCAAATTAGCCAAATTGCTAAACCCTTTTTGCTTTTAACCTCAAACGATGGATTTTTAATAGAGAGAAAGTGTTTTGAAGATTTCTTCTTCCCCCTTTTAGGATTGACATTTTCTAATGTTTCAACCGTTTATCACCAAATCATTATAGCTCATTATAATTTCTTAAATCAAGCTCTGTAAACATTTCAATATTTTAGTGGATTGGTTATTGGCTTTATCTACCCATGATTTTTTCCCGATTTAGGTTTTCCACGTAAATCTCTATGCCTCTTTGATTTGCTTTTTGATTGGTATTTTTCATTGCATGTGATTGATTGTGGTTTGATATTTTAGTCCTATTTTGTTTGAACTAATATGGTTCTCATGATTTCAATTTTTAGGTTGTTTGATGCATTAGGGCTTTTCGTTTTAGTGCATCTTACCCTCTTGGTTTAGTACAATATCTGTTAAGGTTACATTGCATTTGAGAAAAAGAGATGATGAAAATAAGAAAGCTAATCCTTTATTTAAAAAAGAGGATTGTTAGTGAGATATGCACTATGGCAAATACTTAGGCACCAAGGTTATCTTGTAAAGAAACTCTTCCTTGCTAAGTAAATAATAAAATCTTCTTTATTAAGCAGAGAAGATAACATTGTTATTAAAGACTTTTGGAGGCATGTTTCTCAACATCACACCTTCTTTTTATTAGTTTTTTTATAAGTATGTCTTACATATTTTTGTTACAGTAGCTTATAATATATTATTATACAATAAGGAGCCCATTCTCCTAGAAGAAGAAAATAGATTTCAGTGTAAACCCCCTTCTGTTTTCCATACAATTGGTTCGGTAACCTAAGGTAGACTTTTTTGGGGATGAGTATGAGAAAGGAAAGGGTATGTGACGGTAAGAGATGGCATAAGGTAGATTGTTTTTGGAGATTTTCGGAGGGTGAGAAGTAATAAATAAAGATTAGACAAAGATGAGAAGAGGAGAAGGCACATATAAGTTTTAAGGGAGAGGGGTGGGGTATTTACTAATAATAAAAGATTAAATAAAATCAAATAAAATGTAGAAGTATATCAAAAGCCCAAATTAATCATTTCACTTTTCATTTTGGTAAGTTACCAAAATCACAATGAAACCTTTTCATAATACATTTTTTGCGAAACTCATAATGAAACCTTTTCATAATACATTTTTTGCAAAACGAAAAAAATGATCCAATCCTGAGGAAATGATGAACCAAATGCCATTTCTACAGTTTGCTTTTATTTTTATTATTTTAAATACTTGATGTTTAAATTAAATTTTCAAATAACATCCAAAAATAAGTGGACACAATCACCCATGAATCTTGACTTTTAGCATAACAGTATAAAACCGACATAAAAGTTAATACTAAAAAATAAGTGCATTGGTCTCTTGAGTTTACTTTATGGTGTTAATCCATCCCAAAATATTAACCGTGAGAATTGTCGCATCTTCGCACAAATTCAAAAAAAGTGGTAGCATCACTGCCTTCTTTGATGCAGACAACTGAGTTATCAAGTCTTCAGTGTGCTGAAACAATGCACGCATTTCATGCAACCATCCAAGAATGGGGTGATTCATGGATTTCGTGCACTCACGCCTTTTAATATACTTTTTCGTAATTTGTGCCATCATGAGATAATTATCTAATTTTGCTTTCATTTTCTTATGCTTAAACACTCCCATAATTGCCCCAAGGTTCCATTGTAATGTCCACGCCCAATGCATCTCAACGTATGGTTTGCTATGTTCATCCCTCTGAGCCTGGTAATCCTCGCTATTTCTATTTTGTTTACACTCCTCTAGCAATATCCCCAAGTGTTTTACAAATACTTGTGCTGATGCCATATTCTCCATAACTGTAATCTCCTGCAAACGTTTTCATGATCATCATAAATTTCATGTTTTTGCAATGTAACCTGTTCATGTTACAATGTTGCATATTTTGGTATGTTTATGCATGTGCATAAACTAGAAAAAAGGATAAACCAAATATTATATTGGCACTGTGTAAATACCTCAAATGAGACCATTGGGAAGATGGAACAATCATCATTGTCGTTTATTTCAGTACGTGTAGTTACTTTCTCTTGTGCCTGCACCTCCAAGTATACCTTTACTACCGGTTTTATTGTAAACTTCAGAATCTTTGTGTTAGCAAACACACAAGCTTTATGTGGGACTAGTTTCATGGATGAAGATAGACTCTGCAGAAAATTACATATAGATCATTGTGATCTTAATAATCATGTATGTGTGTGAGAATGACAAGAAAAATTCAAGAGTGTCAAATTGAAAAAATCAATGATTCTAATTGATTCTTGAGTATTGAAAACCTTCCGAAATTAAATGGATTTAGTTATGGATAAGTAATTGTGATTCTCATCAAAACCATTGATTCTTTTGATCTATGCTCCAGTTTGGTTCTTACACTCACACAATATTTGTGATTATCAAAATAAACTACCCATGTATGTGTGTGTGTGTGTGTGTGTGTGTATATATATATATATATATATACACACACACAACATAAAACTATGGAGGGGTGCAAGAACTCTTGATATACCTTCCTTTGTGAAAAGAGACGCAGCAAAAGATAAAATTAGATATAGATTAATGCAATTTTTCATAACCATGTGTGTGTATACAAAAGTATTTGCCAAACTCCAGATTAAAAATCTTGGTAAGATATAGAAGATAAACAATATCAATGACCAATACCTTGAGAATCCCCAAATTAAGTGTAAGAAACTTGACACTATTGAGCTGTTGAAGCAAATAAACTATTGTATGAGCATCTGCTTTGTGTGGATCGTACATAAAGAGGTCAACCTTCTCCAAAGCATGGAAGCCTGATGGTGTAGAAACCTGCCAAGGTTGAAAACCTTCTATGACCAAGGAGGTAAGCCCAGGTGCAGAAATCAGATGCTCCCCTTCGCACCTTATAATTGTGAGATTCTTGAGTTGAGGTGCAACCACATTCACAACCTCCTCTGATGCCATATCAGGGGGTGTAGATACAAGTGTAAGATCAGAAAGTTGAGGATGACAGATATTTAAAACTTTTGTTTCCTTCATTCTGCACCAGTTCAAGGAGAGGTTCTTCAAGTTGGTGCACTTAGAGAAAAGACCGATATCATCATAATCAGACAGTTCGACTTGGTGAAGATGCAAAGTCGTTAAAGCTGGGAGGTCCCACTTTGGTGTCGCAATCAAGGAATATGGGCATTCAACTATATTCCCTCCAGGAAAACGTGTAACACTCAGTTGTTGGAGACTGAGAGAGAATTTGCAGCTGAGAATTCTTGTGACAGATTCATCGTCCCTAACTGTTCTCCCAAGCACGAGATTGACTAAATAGTTTACTTGATTATCACGGTGTAAGAGAACATTAGAAATAAAATTGGAAAAGTGGCGCTCATTATTGAGATTCTCGAAATTCAAATAGGGCATTGAAGTCCAGATAAACCTCCATCTAGATGACAGTAGACTAGTACTAATAGCTTCTTTGATGTTAATGAAAGAAAGGATTTTATGGATTAGTCTATCTGGCAAGCTGCTTAATCTATCACGTTCTACATCCACTGTATCTTTTCTTGTAGATATGAAAAGATCATTAAGCGTTCTTATTAGCTCCATAATCCCTGCAGTGGAATACAATGCAACATTAAGGACATAAAAAACAAACCAACCAAATTCTAAAATACTAACATAACGTTGGTACTTCTCCACTGTAACACAAAAATTCTCACAATGCATTACATCTACAAGATATGTGTGTTGCTGTTAATTAGTCAAAACCAGGAGGAAAATTAACATTGAAAAAATCACTATATTAACCAACAATTTAGTCGGCTGATTTCGTTCTATACAATTACGTATCTTACCAAGAAATCCCAAGTTTCCTCTGTTCCAGCAATCAACAAAATCACAAATTAGGTTAATAATGCAGCTATAAACTTGTTCAAACAAATTCACAGTCACAATTAGTATATTGGGTTCACAATACACTAATTAGATTAAAAAAAAAGTTAGAATTTAGTATACTCACCGCAAGAGAATGGGGGATTAGGAGATAGAATCATTTAGCGAAGACAAGATCAGAAGACTAGATGTGATGTGGGTAAAAGAAGTAGAAAAACGAGAGCAACGAGGAAGGGGAAGCCAGTCTGTGTTGTGTCGTCTGTCGATCTCGATGGCCTTTACACCGAAAAGTAAACCAGTACGGCTGCGATGGAGGCGAAGTTTTGGAGTCAGCAGCGTAAACCAATCATGAGTGTTTATATTATAAGCCCTTCGCTTTTGAAGTGGTTTTAGTTGAGATAATTACAAAACTTAGTCAATTTTTTTTAAAGAATTTTTATTTAATAGTTAAAACTATTGACCAGGCTATTTTATTTTCGATTTTGTCTTCTCATTTTCTCTTTTTCATTTTCAGTTTCGTCATAGGTGGCAAAATACGCGTTCGGTTTGTTTCATCTTCCACTATAATAAAAAAAGAGAAAATGACAAAAATAGTCATTTATACTAATTACATTACAAAAATAGCAAAAAAAATCGAAGTTACAAAAATAACCTACAATTTCGTAGATGGAAATGTCCCATTCGCAGGTGCTTTTAATTTTTTTTTTTTAATTTTTTTTCTCTATATATAGGGGTAAAATCGCAGATGGAATAGGTCCATTTGCGATTTACTCTTATTCTATCTGCGAATTTGTGGGTTTTTTTTTTGTTTTTTTGTTTTTTTTTTTGTTTTTTTTTTGTTTTTTTTAGTTTGACTATGAAATGAATTGGTTTGACTATGAAATCATGTTGCTATATAAAAAGTTTTGTAGAAAATTATCATTTTGGTTGTTATTTGTTTAGGAACTTTCTCTAAAATTTGTTAAAAAATGATTTAATATTTGGTTTGTCTTGTAACCGGTGGGAGATGACAAGTTAATGGAACTAATCTGGAATACATATGTCCACAGGGAGGTATTTCTGAACTTGCTTTGATATTTTCTGAGTATATTAGTTATACTGATTTTGTATCTTTGGTAAGAAGCAAAATTGGTTTGTTAGACAAATATAGAATTAGTCTTCGTTTCCACCATCCTGAATTAAATTATTATATAGCTATAGTTGAAGACATGGATGTTAGAATGTTGATAAACGCAATCAAATGTAGTGGAGGAAGGGCTGTGAAAGTGTTTGTGGTGGTTTATGAAGTTGAGGAGGTTAACGGGGGTGGTGAAATTGGAAACCAGCTTGTTGGTAATTTATGCAGTTATAAAGGGAGCAACGATCCGATAGGTACTTTCAATACTCCTAGTGTACCTCAGTTTCACAGTGTTGTTGAAAATGTTAATGTTAGTTATTCACCTATTCACTATGTGGATCCTGAGAATTATAAGTCTATTGGTGATGATGATGTTGGTACATATCTTAATCATGTCGGTGGTCATTGTGATGATGTTGCCGAACAAGAAGTTAAAGTTATGAATAGGCGTGTGGTAGATAAAACTAAAAAGAAAAAAAATTCAAGTCAAAAAAATGAAAAAAAAATCATGTTTACGGGCATTATGTTGATGTTGGTGATGTATGTTTAGATATAACCGAGCTACAATGCAATTCCGATAGAGATGAGTTGGGTGATGAAGTTAAAGCTAAGTTTCCCGATAACCTTTTTCACGGTATGCCCCCTGTACCAGCATGCCCAGTTGATATTAATGAAGATATCCCAACACAGATGGTAGACATGAATCTTCAAAAGATTCAATGTGAGAGTATATTTAAGAACAAAGAACTTTTAAAGCGGTGTATTGGTAAAAAAATGTCTTCGAGAAGGTTTCCAGACGAGGACAAGTAGATCCACCAAATCAAGGTATGAAGCTGTGTTTGTTTCGAAAAATTGTTTTTGGTTACTAAGAGCAAAAGCAATTAAAAGAATTTTCCAAGTGAATAAATTTGTTGATGTACACACATGTTCTTCAACATTGTTGCAACCTAATCATCAACAAGCAAACAAATATGTGTTGGATGAATATGTTGCTGATGTTTTGGCTGAAGACTATAGTAGAGTTTATCGAGGAAAAGAAATTGTTAATGATATGAATGCTCGATTGAATATCAATATCTCATACCATCAGGCATGGCGTGCGAAGCAATATGCATTGTTGTCGTTAAGGGGTACGAAAGAGGATTCTTTTACCAAACTTCCGGTGTATTGTCACAACTTGGCCAAACATAATCCGGGTACTGTCACACATATTAAAACAGATGCTGATGATCGCTTTGAGTTTTTGTACGTCGCACTCGGTTGCTCGGTTAGTATTATCATATTATATTAATTTTTTAATATTTATTTAGGTGTATTTGAATAGATATACAATGTATTGTAGGTACGCGCTTTTGTCAATTTTTGTAAACCGACCCTAGTAGTAGATGGAGCTCACCTAAAGGGTGAGTTCAAAGGTACCATGTTACTTGCAGTTACTAAGGACGGACAAAACCAAATATTACCGGTTGCATATGGTATATGAAAAAATGAGTGTACCGATTCTTGGACATGGTTTTTTCAAAAACTACGTGATTGCATAGGAAATATGCAGGAGCTTACAGTTATATCTGATAGGTCTCCATCTATAGCAACATCCGTTGCCAACATTTTCCCTCACGCTCATCATAGAATATGTGGTGTCCATTTGTATTTCAACATAGTATCTAGATTCGGCAAGAGTAAGACGGTTAAAGGAATTTTTTGGGAGGCGTGTAGGGCGTACACAGTTGATGCTTTTGATGCTGCCATGGATTTTATGAAAAAGACAAAAGAACCAGTATGAGTACTTAAAAAGTATAAATCCAGAAACTTGGTCAAGGGCACATTTTAAAGGGAACCGATACAATCTTATGTCGTCCAACAGTGTGGAGTCTATAAATTCATTATCAAGACACGCACGTAAGGTGCCAATACTTATGTTGATCGATTTTTTTCGTGCTACAATGCAACAATGGTGGTTTCAAAGACGTAACTTTGCAGGTATTAAGTAAATTTGTAATATTAATGTTTTATTAATTTCTATGTTATTGATCTTAACTTCTTTATTTTGGCTGTTTTTTTTAGCGGAACCAACAACAATACTTACCCCTTAGGCGGATGAAGTTGTAAAAGAAAACAAGAAAACTTTTACCAAATGGGATGTTCGCATGATCTCAAATACGAAATGCGAGGTCAAAAAGGGGGCACAAAATGTGATTGTTGATTTTCAACATATGACATGTACATGTAGGCATTGGCAACTTGATGGGATACCTCGTGGTCATGTCATAAGATGTTTAACAGCGAACAATTACCAAGACTGCTCGAGGTTTGCATTAAATGCGTACTTTACCAAAACACTGAGGAAAACATATGAGGAATCAATAAACCCTCTGCCAAAGCCATCCGAATGGGAGATCCCCGATGATTTGATGATTGTTAAGCCACCTATAATGGATAAACATCAGCCATGAAGGCCAAGAAACATAGACCGCATTCCATCCTAAGGCGAGGGTCCAATTATAAAAGAGTGTTCTACATGTGGTCAACTAGGACACACGAGAAATAATTGTACTGGAAGGGTGTCCGGTAGCGGAGCATGTCACATAATTTCTACTGCAGAAATGGCATTTAATATTGGTGGTTCAGCGGGTTGCTCACAAACCTATAACACTGATTTTGATATAAAACAACCTTGAAATCAAGAGTAATGATGACTTGTTTACTTATTATGTATTGTAATATTTTTATTAACTCTTACAAGACATTGCTATGCTTTCATATTTTAGTTAAGTTTGTTGATTATAACAATTAATGAAGCCTTTATATTATAAAATATAGTTTGCATATTTTTTTTAATAGTTACAACATGTTATTTAAAAAAAACAACAAACGATCCTTTTGCAACCTAATCTGTTTCATGATAATATTACAACAACTTTGTAACTAATTTTTAAACTCAGGGAACTGCAATGGGTACTTCTCTTTCTCCATTATTATATAGTCATCCCTAATTCTCATTTTATCTTCCAAATGATCCTTTTTTACCATAATGTGTATCAACTGCTCATCCTTCTCAGCAAGCCGTTTTTCAGTCGTTTTGATTGCTTTCTTACTCTTTTTTATCCAATATTTATGCTCTTTGATTTTGTTTTTATTGAGGTCAATCCATTCTTGAGCTTGTTTGCATTTCGATTCAATATCATTAGCAAGTTGAGTGAGAAGTCAGGATGACTCTTTGTCCTCTTCTTGTTGTTCTTTAGCCTTCTTTAATTCTTCAAAATTTTCATGTGACATATATGGCCCGGCTGAAGAGGGTGTAAAAAAAGGGTCTACCGAATCACAGTAGTAACAATCTACTTCGTTGCATGAGCAAACTTCGAATTTGTGTGAGGAACTCATAATAAAGTCGATATTCTAATAAACTGGAGCTATATGTGGTATTTATACATACTAGACAGTAATGACAAGTCCAACTTTGAAATGACTAGACAGTAATGACAAGTCACTGTAGTAACCTGCAAATCGTAGTGGGACCCTTAAGTGACAAGACATAAATGACAGTTTGACATGATAAATCACTGCATAAAGCTGAAAATCGTAGTCCAAATGTAACCATTTCGTAGTCAAAGTATTAATTCATAGTCTATTTATTTATATAAATAGATGTTTACGATCTAAAAACCAAACACCCAAATCACCCAAACGAAACGAACTCCCATTATTAGAATTGTCGTCGAATGCAGCAAGTTCTTCGAATGAAGTACCTGGTTCCAATTCTGAAAGGCCATGGACGACAAACAAGGTGTTAGTTCTAACACGATGCTGGCTAAGTGTTAAGGATGGTGTATCGTTACTTGCTCCCCCGCATTGCCTAATTGGTGATGAATGGACTCGCATAACATCTTTGTTTAACCATGAGATGGGAGAAGGACAAAAAAGAGAAAAATCAGATGTTGTTACTAAGTGGATGGATGTAAAGGAAGAAGTGACATGGTTCAATCGAGCATGTAATTATGCGAAAAGTAACAATGTTCGTTATCGGGATGAAGAAGAGTTCTTGGAAGTTGTTACAGATTTTTACATCTTTGAGCATGACGGTAGAGACTTCGAATATGAGGAAGTTTGGAAGGTTGTTAAAAATAAATAGTATTTCATGTAGACCGCTCTAATTTCTGTTAAGAATAACCCATGGAGTTGTGTTTTACGTTAATGCTTTGTTCGTATTATGTCGTTGTTTTTCATGTAATTGTTGTAATGTTTGTAATGGTTCATGGAATCCTTGTTAGTAATGTATTCAAATGTATTGTGAAAACTAATGCAATGGGCATTTATTAATTCAAATTAATCATACAAGTTGCTCACATAATAAACTAAAATAGATTTTAAAGAAACGAAATACATACGAAATACATGAAAATAACCTAGTACATGAAAATAACCTAGTACTCACATAATAAACTAAAATAGATTTTAAACAAACGGGATATATTTCAAAATATTCCAAGGGGCTTCAAACTGGAATTCCAACCCGTTACTTAATGACTTGTATTCCTCCTTAGCAGCTTCCAAGATGACCTCCTCAGTAGCATTTAAACGGGTGTCGTCAATTTTGGTATAAAGATCGTTGAACAATAGAACTTCGGTTTTCATTTCATACCATCTTGCTAAGATGTCTAGTTCGTCACGATCGTTACTTGTAGCCATTCGGTTTTCAGAATTGAAAATATTGGTTAAACGGCTCCAAAACATTGGATCGTTCAACTTGCTTGTCTCGTACACATTAATATAAGCATGTGTAAGAACCAAGAACTCTTCATTACTCCATGATATAGAACTCATTTTGATTGAAACAATGAGAGTAGAATCTAAAAAATGATATTTAAACAGCTGTATTGGTTTATTTAGTAAACTATTTGTTTAACTTAACGTCAATTTAGAGTAGTTTCTACACAAAATCGCAGTCCAATCTTCTAATATGTCTGTAATTCATAGTCAAAATTAACTGACGAATGCAATGTACTATACTTATAACATAACATATCACTGTTCGAGTTGACAAGTCATCCCCCATGGAATGACAACACAATACATTGCTGCTTGAACTGACAAGCCATTGCACCAGGAAAGTAAGGAGTCGTTATAAATAGATTTTAATATCCGTTGTAATTGTATCGTATTACTTCTCTCCTTGCAATTATGGACTCACCACATATATGGAGGAACGCAGAGGAGGTCGCTTTGGTTCAAGCTTGGATTATAACTGTTAAGGAGGATTTTCCACCGGGTCCCCCACAAGTTCGTGCTGGATCATTTTGGTCTCGTGTCTGTCATTTGTTTCACCATTTAATGGGGCGTACTCAATATCGAAGAAGAAGAGATGTCAAAGCGAAGTTTCTGGATTTGAAAATAAAGGTGAAACAATTTCAACGTATTTATAACGAGTTGGATAACGAACATGCAAATACGGATGAAGAAATTCTACGACAGGTGGCTTTGGAACTATACCGCTTTGAATATGATGGTAGCGAGTTTACCCACTTAGATGCATGGAATCTTTTAAAGAATGTCCCTTATTTTTAATATGCATGTTGGTTAAGTTAATTGTTTTTGTTATTTAAGTTGCTTGTTGTTCTATGTGTGTAGTCGTTACTATTTAATAAACGTCCATTTCTTTTAATGTATGTTGTTTCCTCAATAGCCAATACATAATACGACATAAAATAAATAAGTAAACATAATACGCCATAAAATATAAATGGGGTACATAAATAACTAATACATAATACGACATAAAATATAAACAGGGTACATGGATAACTAATACGTAAAACGACACTAAAATAAAAACGGGGTACATAAAAAACTAATACATAATACTACATAAAATACAAAGGTGCTACATAAATAACTACTGCATTGAGGGAGGTAACAGGACCACCGATTCATTTGGTATTTCCCAATGCACATGTGATGATATAGTATGCACCAACTCAGATCCATATGCAAGTCGATACACATAATTAGTAAACTTGTAATCAACCATTCTGTGAATGGATTCAGATGTACGGGTTCTTAGACATGCTATAGCATGGCCACATGGTATACCGCTTTTTTGCCATTTACCACAACTACATACCCTTCGTTCAAGTTGTACGTTGGTGGTGGCAAAATTGTCATCGACTTCAAATGTATCCCCATACAAACGTCTTGCATTCCAATTATAAGACTTGTTGAGATATTTTTTAACCTTACTCTCAACGTAAGGGGTCAATCCACCAGACAACCTCCCTGTAAAATTTGATATTTTAATAAATATAATAGCACAATAAAAAAACTAAATATAACAATCTCCCTTACCCGCCACTTCGGCCCGTTCACCATACTTTGATTGTATCGACGTAGTGATTAACTCAATTATCGTTGTTATAGGAAACTCACGTGCGGATATAATTTGCAAAATTTCAGGGACGTCAATCGATTTAACATTGTAACGTATTTTTGGGAAAAATGCTCATGTCCATTTTGAAATCGGTATATCGTCAAGCCAGTAAATTGGACTCCTAAGCAAGGTGCAGAAAGGTGGTTTCCTACATGTACTTTGCAACCTTTCCAAACACAAGTAAAAATCATCAACGTTATATGCATTGCATGACTTCCAAAACAACGATTTGACTTCCGTATTGTTATGTCCGACCGACTCACGTATTTTTCGAGCTATATCTTTAGGACAATATCCATGATAGGAATCCGGGTAGGCACTCTGAACACCAAAGCCTATTTTATCACACAGATTGCTTATGAAACCAACCTCTATGTCCTCACCTAAACAATCTTTTAACCTCATCATGAACCATCTCCATGATTCTTCACACTCTAAGGTTCCCAAACCAATTGCTAAGAGTAGTGGCTCATGATTTCCATCTAAAGCCACTGCGAAGTACATTGTTGTCAGATAGCTCCCAAGAAGGGGTAAATAACCCACATATATCAGCGGTATCATGCACCTAAGGAAGGTACGAATCTACATAAAAACGAACACATATTAGTGATAAGTAAAAACTAATTGAGATACATTACCATGAAATATTATATAACTCAATAAAAGAAGTATGTTATACCACGCAACCTAAAGCCACAAAACAGAATTGAAAGCGGCTGGTATCGGTTTTCTTAATGGCTGTGAAGGTATTAGGATTTGTTCTTTGAAGGTTATGCAAGAAAATTGGTAGTTGAGAAAAGCTTCTTTCGCTGTAAGTACTCATTTTCAAAACCGATGAAAGTGCTCTACAATCATCACACAAATGCAATATCACACAAATGCAATTATAAATAGAAAATATTGTATCTCTACTGTTCAAAATTCATAGTTTAACCTTTTAAATTCATAGTCAAACTAATTCATTTCATAGTCAAATTTCACTGACCGACATGACAATACTACAGAATATACTTGTCTGGATTTCGTAGTTCAACTTTTTGAATTCATAGTCAAACCAGTTCATTTCATCGTCAAATTTCACTGACCGACATGACAATACTACAGAATGTACTTGTTTGGATTTCGTAGTTCAACTTTTTGAATTCATAGTCAAACCAGTTCATTTCATAGTCAAATTTCATTGACCGACTTGACAATACTACATAATGTACTTGTCTAGATTTCGTAGTTCAACTTTTTGAATTCATAGTCAAACCAATTCATTTCATAGTCAAAAAGAATTGTCAGTAATATGATTTCTTCTATAAATGGGTGTCACTCACTATGAAAATTTTAACTGAGAAAGTAACTCCGATTTAAAAGAAAAAGAAGGCTAATGGCATACTGCAATTGCGGAGGAGAACGTATCGTTAGGATTTCGGGTACAACTAAAAACCCAGGAAGATTGTTTTACGCTTGCCCATATTTGGTATCATGTTGTTAACGTCATTCAAATTTAAACCCTCGTGTTTACATGACAAAAATTTATTTTCCTACTGTCAATGTTAAATTTAACAGGGACCAAAATGCGGGTGTATCAGTTGGGTTGATGAAGAGAAGGACCAATCATCTATGGTAATAGCTAAAGTAGCTAACTCTAATAAGCTCTTTCAATCAGAAAATAAGAAGTTAAAGATAGTGTTGGTTTGTAGTTGGGTGTTGTTCTTGGCAATTCTTGTTTACAAGTTTTAAGCTTTTTAATATTGTTTTTATGGTTTTGAAGTTGTTAGGTCAATAAATTGTTGTATTTGTACTTATGTTTAGAACAGTGTACTTGTAACGTTAAAACAAATGTTGTAGTCGTTCTTATGTTGTATGTATTGATAAGTTATTAGTAGGTCATTAATTTGTTGTAATTGTCCTAACGTTAATTTTTTTGCCATCCGTTGACGAAACTATAAAAATAAACTAATAATCAAATCCAACATTAATTTAGATATACAATTATATAATCCAACTACATTGGACCAAGACTAGACCCCCAATAAATTTTTGTCATCCGTTGACGGAACTCTAAACTTGCGTTCTTTGGGTCAATAAGAACACGTATTGGTTGACCTGAAACAAATTGCTCCATAAACATACAAACAAAAACACCGCAATCTCCCAAATGACTACTTTGTTGGGGAACATTTTCTTCATAAATGAATTGCATATTCAATGGAATCCTTGGGATGTTCCTCCGGGCCCAATACTTAATCTTGTCCAAATAATTTGCCACCCGACGTTCAAATTTGGAAAAGATTCCTTCAGATTTGAATTTTTCATAAGCCCCTCTACCAAGACTGTCATAAATATGCACTTCCATTGATGCTAATCGTAGTTCCCCAAATAGCCAATGATTAAGGGATGAATGAATCGGCAATAGGACCTGTATAAGGATCAGAAAATAAAATTATGTTTCTTTACATCACAATACAAAAACATAACAAAAATAACGATATTATTTTCAATATAAACAATTAAGTTTACCGTATCAACATCCCACCAAGCAACCATGAAGTTGGGGTACGTAGCAATACCAGCCATAAACGCCCTCCAGTCCTGCCCTTCTTCCAAAGCATGAGAAACAAAAAAAATTGGAGGCATTATTGTATGTCGGTCGCCCTCAAACCGTCTCTCCATCAATAGTCGGTACCAAATGGTTATATGTTGCACACATGATACTTTTGTTATTCACTAAAAAACAATGAACTTTTAAAATAATAAATTAACAATTAATTTACCGATAACTCCAACCATCCGTCGTGTGTATGCCCAAACAATGAGCTCCAAAAATCTCTATCTAACACGAAATTAAACAAAAAATGTTGGACATCATATGAATGAAATAAATAATTTTGGATGACAACCTCACCGCCTGCTACGTAAGGTTGCAGGCACAACATGGAGAAGTCGTGAGCAACACCAAAAACTGGAGGAGGAACGGGGCTTGTTGATTTGATATCAACCTTCTTTTTTGCTCTTCTTTTTTGCTTCGGTGTCGTGTGCAACTAAAAACAATATTCAAATGTTTAAATCTCTATTTTTCAGGTAATTCACATAAACAAAAAAATTATGAGTTTATAAATAAAACGAATACCTCGGTGTAAGGAGGGCACAAATATTGTGATGGTTTTCGAGTCGTCGGTTTATCGGGTGTAACTTCTTTGCCATCATACTCATCAAAATAATCTACAATTCCCGTAATTATTATTTCATCTTCGTCCGACACCTAATTTAATAAGCAATATAATCTAATTAAAAAAATGTTTTAATATACTAATAACAAAATATAAATTAATGTAAGTATAAGAACCTCTTTAGCTTCATTATAATCATTTAGGTCAAACACATCATCATCAAATTTGTTCCCCGCATTGTCATTCCTCTCCTCCGACTCCTACATTAAAAATAAAACTTTATACTTAATAACGAAAGACACATAATTTAATAAGCAATAATATCTAATTAAATAAATGATTCAATCTACTAAAAACAAAATATAAATTAATGTAAGTATAAGAACCTTTTTAACTTCACTATAATCATTTACATCTAACACATCATCATCAAATTTGTTCCCCGCATAGTCATTCTTCTCCTCCAACACCTACATTAAAAATAAAACTCTTTACTTAATAACGAAAGACACATTAAAAAGTAATTATTAAGATCGTAAAGGTAATATCTATAACAACCTTGTCGTCTTGAATATCACCAAAAACATTATCAGTTGTATTGTTTTTATTCATCACTTCATCTTGCACAACCTATATTTTCAAATATAAAATATGAACACAAGTATTCATATATGTTAATAAATTTTAGAAAATAATGTAGCGTGTAACTAACCTGTTCATCATATTTTCTTTGTGACACTATCGGACCATCAAAAGTAATGTCGTTCCAAAATTGTTCAGTATTCACTTCTTCAACAAAGACCTCTGTAGGTTGTCGGCTCATAAACACATGCTGCTCCAATGCATGTAGCCGTTTCAATACCTCGTCTAGGTTGTGTTTCCTACTACCCCTACCTCTACCATGAGAGTGACCACCGGACGACATACTAGATGAATATTCGTCTTGTCTCCTAAGATTCTCCCGTACTGGGGATGGAACTGCTTTCCCTTCACCATATACATACTCTTGAAATAACATATAATAACAAGATGTCATCTCACCATCACTCGGTAACATGTTTTGTCTTGGTGGTTGCCCCTCCTAAAAAATCAAACATATTAAAAATGCACATAAAAGTATAATAATCAAGTTTATTAATAATAAACAAATAATTTATAAACCTGTAGCTTTGAAAAAATCTTGTTCACGTCAACCATTTTCAATTTTTTTGTTCCACTCCATCGTTTCATCCGAGGCATGTCTTTATTTTTTCTCAATACTAATCCACATGCACGAACAGCCGGAATCATCTCATATATCCATATCTACAATTTTTTACAATTACAGTAATAAAAGTTAAAATTAAAATAAAAAACATAACAATAAAACAATTTAAATATAAGAAAATTTTTATACACTTATTGGAGCCGTAAATCCTGAGACGGAGTATTTTAAAGTTTGACGACGCTCAGAAAGTGATAAATAATTATCTATTTTGTTCCATGTATCCTTAATGTCAACATAAGTAAAATCCCAAAGATAGCTACCCCAAGCGAAACTAACAAAACAAAAAAACAAAATTGGTTTTTATATAAATTATAACTTTAATAAAATAAAACTTTTAACGTAAACAAAATATACCTGTTCCAGAGATCCAAATTCCCAGAAAAGAAAACCAATCTTGTGGCACCTAATCATTAATTTCTTTTCCCAAAAAACCTCCACACAAAATGTATATCAAACATACTCTAACTACATCAACGTCGTCAAGTTCTAGGAATGTTCGATTTAAAATTAAACGTTTCAGGTCGCCGATTTTCACCGAACTATTGGTATGGTCCGGAAATAACCGCTCACGCAATAAACATCTTTTTTTACTAGTTAATAATTTTTCCGACCCTTTTTTCCCAATGTTTTTTGGATACTCCCCAAAATTGAAGCCGATTATCAATCAAAAGTCTTCTGGCCCATAAACCATTTTCGTATTGCCTACTCGAAAATATAATTGTTTTATTCCATCTGGAGATAAAATAGGGTCCGGCCGGATCTGATGAAGGAACATTTTATGGAACAACAATGCATCCCCTTGTAAACGAGGGACATCAATAAAATAACCAAATACAGTATCTCTGAAAATGGCACGCCTGACATCATCTAAAACTTCAAATACTTCCCATATGTTACTGCCCGAGCCTTTTAAGTTCACAATTGCTTTCATATTGATAAACTAAAATCATGCTGCAAAAAAAACACAAAAACAAATTAGAGAACTAAAGAATATTTTGTTTTTAAAATATATGATTATGAACTGCAATAAGTACATAAACAATTAGTAATGCAAATACAAATTCTTAATTAATAATTTATATATTTACGATAAAAAACAATAACATACACATATATAAACAATTTTCCAAGTTATACAACAAATATATTTACAATAAAAAACAATATCATAAATAATTATATAAACATTTTATTAAACAAATTTTCAACTTAAACGACAAATATATAAACACTTTTTATCTTTCTAATTATATAAACTAACATTTTATAACCATATAAACAAACAATTTTTCAAATAAAACAACAACCAAATTAACAATTTTGCAAGTTATACGACAATTGTATACAAATTTTCAACTTATACGACAAACACAAACAATTTCTAACAATATATATACGACAAATTTTCAACTTATACAAATGTTATATACTTATACGACAAATATATATACAAACGACTATTTTGCACATACCGTAATTTAACTATTTTTCACTTTATATAAACAATTATACGATAAGAATATACAAGTTTTCAGGTTATACAACAATTAAACAAACAACAAAAATAACAAATTGTAAACATTATCGACGCAGTCTCTACTTGTACATTCAAACAACCACTAACAAAATAGCATTTAAACTTCAAGTATACTAAACAAATATTAAAACTATCAAACACAACAAAATTACCCTTTCAAAAACTTTATAATTACTATTTTTTAACACTAAATAATACAATAAATGATAAAATAAAAAAAAAGTTTAAACATTAAAAGAGTTAAAATCTAACCATATTTGCGGGATTGTTGACATAATCTTCAATTTTCTTCAAAAACTAGCCAAAAAACTCGAGAGAAGCCCAAAGATAGAGAGAGTTTTGTGTAGAGAAGGGTGAAAAATGGAGAAAAAAAATGTTTATATAGTGAAACAAAGGGGATTTCGCAGATGGGATTCTAATTTCGCAGATGGACCATTCCATCTGCGAATGTATAAGCAGCTAAAGCATAGCTGTGCTTTAGCTGCTTGTACATTCGCAGATGGAAGGGTGATTTCACAGATGGGGCATTTCCATCTGCGAAATTGTGGGCTATTTTTGTAATTTCGATTTTTTTGGCTATTTTGGTAATGTAATTAGTGTAAATGACTATTTTTGTCATTTTCTCTAAAAATAATAATTAAAAGAAGTCATTTTTTTTAAGTTTAAATCACAAATGACTCAACCTCATTTGTGGTCACCTCTTCGCTCGTCTTTGGTTTCGTTCATGTTTGTTTGTTCATCATTCATGAGTTTTTTTGTTCGTTTTTTTAGTTTAAATCACAAAATCGAAAACGAGGTGACGGAACCGCAGATTAGGAGATGAAACTGAAGGCATGTTTTAACACAAATTAAGAAACAAAAAACAAGGTGATGGAACCGCAAATGAGGTAGCCCCATCTATGGTTTCAATCGCTATTATTTGAAAAAAAAATAAGTTTTTTGCTACTAAATAAAAAAAATGATTAGAAAAAATGGCTAACTTTGTAATTATCTCATCTTAATTTTAGTTTTAACATTTTACATGCAATTACTTTTTCTATTAAAACATCTCATTTTACTACACCTTTACTTAAACTTCTAAGTTTTTATTAAAATTTTGTATTTGGTAATCATTATTATATCTTATTAATTAATTATATATTTGGTGGTCATTATTATATTTTATTAAGTAATTTACTAGATTTAAACAAAATATAGAATATATGTTTAGATATACTTTTTAATTTTCTAGAACTATAATATACTTTTTTTTATTAAATGTTAGTTACATTTAAAGTTCAAATACTCTAAAAATAAACAAGTTTTTTTAATTTTTTATATACTTAATATTTTAAACTATACGTAAAACGACATCAATATTCTCCTTTATTATTGTTTTCCTGGGTATATTATATAAAGGAAAACCAAGTTAAAATCTAAAAATCAATATTTTTAAAACCCAAAAACCAAATGTTTATTTTCATTAGGGTCCAACTTTGGGTTTTTTTTTTCTTTTTTTTTTTTTTTAAATACTGTATTGGTTTTGATATTTAGCTAACAACCCCTAAATCCCTTTCCAAATTTTGACAATACGTTTTTCTTTTAATTAATAATTAAAGACCTTTTTTTTTCTTTTTTCCTATGTCCAAAAATATGTCTAGACCGACATGCATGATAATATAAAAAATATGTTTAAGATCCATATGGACTACTTGGGCGTTTTAAAGTGAGTTGTAACTTCAAAATGAGCATTAGATCATTACCAAACATGAATATCATGAAAAATTTAAGTTAAATTTATGATAAGAAATAATGTTTAATCAATTAAAAATGTAGATCATGTCATAAACTTAACTTAAAACTCCTTAAAGCTCTTTAGCACATTTAAAGAAACAAAGTTAGAGATAGAGATAGATTATGAGTAGAGTATGAAAAGAGACATAGTTAGAGACAAAGTATGAGTATGAGTAGAGTATGAGAAGAGACTTAGAAAAGGATTAGAGAAGAGTTTGAGGAACATAGTAGATTACAAAGAAAGAGATAGATGGGATGAGAAAGAGTAGAAAGAAAGATTACAGAAGAAAGATACAAGAGATAAATGAAAGAAGAGAAAGAATAGTAGTGTATGCTATGAAAGAAAGATTTAGATGATAGAGTATGAGAAAGAAACCGAAGAGAAAGATAAGAAAATATATAGGAATAACTCACAGACATAATGTCCGATGTAGTAGAGATTTATTTGTCATAGGTTTAGGTAGCAGCAACTGTGGTACTAAAAGATAAGACAACAGCATAAAGACAAGACTTAGAGAGTAGGATGTTATTTATGTATTTTTCTCGTTGTTCCAATTTGTATGTAAGATTTTATTGTAAAACCATGATTAACCTGGGATTTTAAGTGTTTTAATTAGAGTAGAATTTCGCATAATATAGACAAAACTCTAATAATTCTCATAGATTGGATGTTAGAAAATCTAGGTCGATACACTAGAAGTACTAGCGATTTTGGTATAGCTAATCAAATAGGCAATATGCATAGGATAATTAAACGTTGTCGTGTACATGAGGCCTGTAATTCTGGCATCGACCGTGGAAATGATTCTGAAGATGATAATGATGATGGTATGCAACGCGACTCGAATGCCACAGATGCACCTCATAGATATGGCGACAACATGCCATATCTTGAGAAGCTTAGAGAAAAGTATATCATTTTAACAGTTAAATTTGTGTTGTTTATTCATATTATAAATATACTTATTTGTTTATATTTTAGTGTTGTAGGTTAGCATCAATACATCATTAGATCAAGCTTAATTTTGATCATTTTTTGGATAGAGTATAGCCCACATTTACTAACCCTTCCCTACAATATTTCAATAGATTTTTCGTGCTTTTGGGGTAACATATCAATTAATAATTTATATAACTTAAGTTGACTTGTTTTATGTTTGCATTTGTAGCTTTAGTTTCTATTTTTTTAATAGAAATACAATCCGTAGGCTTCTCAAAATGAAGGCATGATCAAAACTTGATTTATAAGTGTGGTGCAAGATCGTTACTCAAATATTATGAAGGAATATCGACATGAATATGCAAATAAAGCTCGAGTGACCAGTCGCCACATCCTCGTCATAGATGATGACTTTGCAATCATACGTGATTTTGAGCCTAGTACGTTCAATGAGGACGTATGGCAGGATATGTGTAAAGAAGCTAATTAATATATTATTGTTTTTTGTTATTTTTTTTGAATTTTATATATTATCTTACATATACTTTTTATAGTATTAGGACACCGATGCTTGGAGAAAGAAGTCGACGTCCGGGAGGGCCAACCGTATGAGCGATGATAACACGGTACGATTTCAAGACATATAGGGGGGTCAAGGGGTTGCGATTAGTATCGACTTGAATTCATAATTATGCTAATCAATATTCATAAAATTTTGTAATTAGTTTTACTTAATCACATATTCCACTAATTATACTATATGTTTATGTAGCAAAATGAATTGAAGCATATCCCCACATTTCTAGAAGGTTTTCTTATTACCCACCTTACTACAGAGACCAAAAAAAATTCTAGAGTTGGTGTTTTGTACACCAACTGCTAGAGAAATATGTGTAATTTATCTTTTTATTTTTTGTTATTAGTGCGTCTACTTCAAATTGTACAACGATAACAGTCGTTTTGTTTTGATAAAATATAAGAGAGACACACTAGTGCCATGGTTGAAAAGTATGGGGAGGACCTAACTCAACATCCAGAGGATGATTTTGACTTGTGGGTTGAAGAACAAGAAGGGTGAGGTAAATGCAGGCGTATTTACACGGTAGGATGTTTAGATCGGCATTTTGTTGTCACTAGGATGGAGATTCGGGTGATAGAAGAGTAGGATGGTTATTCATTTGTCATTATATAGAGAAAGTCTTTTGGTCATTCTATTGTAATCAGTCCAAACATTTTTGTACTTCTTTGGTGGTTCGAGGAAACCGGGGGAAAGCTTATTGGGAAGTGGTCAAGTGTATCTTGTGCCACTTGAAAGGAACGTTTGATGTTTGTCTGGTGTATGGTGTCA
Organism: Lactuca sativa; assembly: GCF_002870075.4. Taxonomy (NCBI): domain Eukaryota; kingdom Viridiplantae; phylum Streptophyta; class Magnoliopsida; order Asterales; family Asteraceae; genus Lactuca; species Lactuca sativa. Next base: position 92,045,660 of record NC_056625.2, on the reverse strand, counting down.
ATGCACGACATACAAAGTTGGTTGGAGTGATAGACTCGGACTATGAACGTGATCTCATGATAAGTAGATCATTAGCGGTTTAGATTCTTCTTTTAAAGGTGGAGAAACATATTATGTTCTATGATAGGGTATGCATTCAAGAGTTTGGTGCCAAGGAGAATCTAGAAGACATAGTAACAAGTTCATTACCCAGAAAGAAGTTCAAGTCTTTCTTGGACTTGGTTGATGTTCGTAGGAGGTAACCCCTTTGGGGATTAATGACACTAAAGGAGAGGAAGTTCATGTTTAAGGTGGACTTTAGAGGATGATCAAATCAAGGGGGAGATTGTTAAATGTGACATTTAGAGCATTCGTATGAAGCATTTGAGTTCAATGGAGAACTTAGAACACAATGAAGCACTTGGGGTTCATGAAGTATGTGACAATGGAACGGATCATCTGAAGAAGGGATGGATCTCCTGAAAAAGGAATATATAAATTGACAAAGGAACGGATCTTCTAAAAGTGGGAATGAAGCACCTAGAAGTGGAATAGAGAATCCCGATGCATATATGTCCCATCTATGCTTGAAGTGCCATTCTATATGTTCCATCCATAATGTGGAAGCATCACTTGTTGTCTTGATATGTCATTCTTGAGGAAGAGGCGCTGCTTAGAATTCAAGGTGCGCCACTAATGAAACTTGATATGCCACGAAGTGACTTGACATGCCACCAAGTGACATGATATGCCATCATGTAACACTTGATTATTAGATATCTTTCAGTTTGGTAGTAATGTTTTAAAAGTTGCATTTTGTTCTTTGTTATGCTAGGCGTAACTTGGAGTATGCATGGCGTACTCTCTTTAAGTCGGGCATGTGGATTCTTTAGTATGTTGGGTGTACCTTAGCATACGTTGGGTGTACTCGCTTTGACAACAAACCCTAGTTTTAAGGGTTTGGCCCCTATTTAAGAAACATTATGGACCTTGAGGCTGCCCCCTCATCAACCTCCTTACCCTAAAAATATCCCCAGGAAACCGTAGCCTCCATTTGCGTGTTCTTGAGCCTTTATTGTGATCTTGTGGTGTTTTGGGTGCCTTGAAGAAGAAGAAGCTTGGTGGTGAAGCATTAGTTGAGTTGGATACTGAAGATCCAGAATCTTCAACATCTTTGTAAGCCTCAGAAGGTATAAATCTCTGAACTCTATGGATCTTTAGTATAGATCTTGTATGTAGGTAAAATCTTATGCTCTTTGGTCCTATAAGATTATTCTTGTGAGTAAATGCTACTCCAGAGGTCTTGTGTTGCTCTTTTGATATTTCTGAGGTTCCATGATGATAAAGTTTTCATGTTGATGGTTAATATAACAGCTCGGATTTCCAGGTATCTTTTATGCATATATTTTTGGTGTTTTGTGAGGGGACTCGGCGAGTCGGAGCTCAAACTCGCTGAGTAGGATCGCGGTTCGGGACGCGGGTTCGCGCCTGGACTCGGCAAGTCCAAGGGATGGACTCGGTGATTACGCGCTGTTTAATGAAACCCTAATTTCTCGGGTTTGGGACCTATTTAAAGGGCCTTAAGGCCGTCATTTGTGCTCACTAGTCCCCTGAGTGAAACCCTAGCGAGCTTGTGCGTTTGGAGTAAATCAAGGAGCCATTATTGACCTTGGAGGTGTTATCTAGCAAGGGAAAGGAAGCAATAGCCAAGGGGAAACAAGAGGAGCCACTTCCTGAAGATTTAAGGTCCAGAACATCACATTTGAGGTACTACCTTCGAGCCATTCTCTGTTATGTTGATGTTTATGTTGATTTAGGGCTTATTGAGCCCTTTTGTGGCTAGATCTAGTGCTTCCTTGGTCCCTTAAGCGAGTTAGGTTCTAGATATGGACCCTTGGAGGTCCAGAGTGTCCCTTTGCCCAAGCTTTTTATGAATCCATGGGGGTTTTGGATTGGGGTCTTTGTGCTTGAGGTCAAAACACCATTTATGAGTCATGGGGTGTGTTATGAGCACCAAGACATGGACTTTACGTGATGAATAAGCTTACGAGGGCCAGATCTATGAGTTGTTGGAGCGGATCTGACCTTAGAAGCAAGTTTGAGTTGATGCATGGCATGGACTCGCCGAGTCTGAAGAACAGACTCGGCGAGTAGCATGAAGATTGTCCTTAACCACTCAGTGAGTGGTCCTGCCGAGTTATGGGTTGACTCAGTGAGTCAGGGAGAGTTAGAGAGGGTTGACAGGTGGACTGAGTCGAACTGGAACTCGCCGAGTTGTTCTTAAGACTCAGCGAGTTGAGTCAGGGTGGCCCCGCGATTCATACTAGGTGGAACTCGTCGAGTCAGGGGAATACTCGACGTGTCAAAAAAGGAATCCTAGAGAGTTGGTGAAAACGCTTAGACTCGCCGAGTCGCCCTAGTGCACTCGCCGAGTCCGGTCAAAGTTGACCGTTGACCGTTGACCAGAGTTGACCAGTGTTGACTTGATAGGGGTAGTCAACCTTAGTGGTAAAAGTGTTAATTAGAGACATATGATGTTATAGGAGGATTATAGCTCGGAGGATCGAGCACGAGTGATTTCCAGGATTCGCGAGTTATCGAGATACACGAGGTGAGTCTTCTCACTATACTTTACCTTCAGTAGGTAACCAGAGTTATGTGACAGAGTATTTGTATCCTATATGTATGTGATGTGTTGTACTGCATTATTTCTATGTGATTTATGCTGTGCATGTTTATAGAGTTGGAATCGGAAGGTTCACAGAGTTAGAACCTGAGGGTTCACAGAGTTTGGGTGCACAGACGCATAGATTTATAGCCTCGAGTGGCTAATATGTGTTATGTGTAGTATTTTGGGGAACTCACTAAGCTTTGTGCTTACAGTGTTAGTGTTGTTGTTTCAGGTACTAGCGATGACCGTGGGAAGGAGCCGACTTGATCTATACACACGCATGGGATTTTTTATATATATATGATCTTGGGATTTTGTATGATGTGAATTGGGATTTTAAACTTGATGTTTTAGGAAAATTAAATGAGAAATGTTTTTATATTTGTGAAAAATTATTTTGAAATTCACGGTGTTACAAGTTGGTATCAGAGCCTTGGTTTGAGGGATTCGAGTACACCTTCGGGCGTATTTGAACTCAAACTGAGGATTTGAGAATTATTTTCAAAAAGAGTAAAAGATTTTTGAAAAATGCAGAGCAGAGTTTTGTGTACGATCAGTCCGCGCCCGAATGGTGATTTCCCAAAATACCTTTATGTTATGTGATATTGATATTGATATGATGTATTCGCATGCTAGAGTAGGCTAGGTATTCCTATTAGGACTAGAGTGGCCTGATTTGTGATGCCTTAGCCTAGGAAGAGGTGAACTGCTATGAGATGCTTGAGAGTGAGTAGGTAGTAGCGAGGGGCTTATGAGAGATCTATTAGAGAGTGGTCTATGCATGATAGAGTACTTGGAATTTGGGATCCGAAGAGGAGGACTTGGGGTGTATTCTGATACGGTGCGGACAGTAGTATTGGGCCCGTACTACTGAAAGCACCGGAGCGGTGTACGGCCCATGTAAGAATCTTTGGAATACCAAGGATCAAGGAGTAAAGAGTTGTCGAGTGTGAGTATGCTCGAATGGGTTCTAATTTATCGTATGTTGTATTTCAGAGGTAGATCATGGTGAGGACACGTTTGATGCTTGAGAGCAATGGTACCAGTGATGAGGAGATCCGCCGGATCATCCATGAGGAGGTGGCTGCGGCCATCAGGGCAGAGATACCGGAGATGTTTGGGTCTATTAAGACCATGCTGATTGAGACCTTTGACGAGCGTTATGCCGCTCTTTCTGAGGCTGCTGTTGCAGCGGCCACCGCAGCTATTGCTGCCGTGAGGCCGCAAGGTGGTGATGCGTTGCTGTTCCGGGAGTTCAGCAACACAAAACCAGCAGAGTTTGATGGGACCCAGGATCCGGTAGCAGCTATGAGGTGGATTTCTGATATAGAGGGGTGTTTCTTCACTTGCTCATCTCCTGAGCATTTGAAGGTCCGATTCGCGCTGAACCAGCTTCGCTTGGGAGCGAAGGACTGGTGGATGTTTGTGACGGCACATTTCACGCCTGCTGAGATTGCGGCAGTGACCTGGGAGAGGTTCATTGCCATGTTCCGAGATGAGTACGTTCCCCAGGTGGAGACGGAGCGTCTTGCCCAGGAGTTTCTGACCCTCAAGCAGGGTACTGAGTCGGTTACGGTGATTACCAAGAAGTTCCATGAAAGGGCGATGTTCTGCCCTGAGCACGTGTCTACGGAGCAGGCACGAATGAGCCGCTATCTGAGTATCTTGAGGCGGGACATTCGGGAGTTCGTGGGGAACTCCTCGTACCGGACATTTGTCGAGCTTCAGGCAAATGCCCGGAAGAGGGAGATTGATCTTGAGACTCAGGCCAGGGAGGAGGCGGAGTCTCAGGGGAGGGATCGGCGACCGGCATAATCTCAGTCGGCAGCCAAGCGTGATCTTGCTACAAATGTGGGAAGTGTGGCAAGGGTCATGATGGAGTCTGCCGAGCGGGATCTTGCTACAAATGTGGCAAGGAGGGGCATATGGCCAAGGTCTGCCCCAAGGGGTTTGCAGTGTGTTTTCACTACAACCAGACCGGACACCGGAAGGCGGTGTGTCCGCAGTTGCGAGGAGCATCTCAGGGATCTGCCCCTGCCGCCATCAGAGCTACAGAGAGTCGGCCAATGAAGGCCGAGGCGCCGAGAGCTCGAGGGAGAGCCTTTCAGCTGACCGCGGAGGAGGTCCGCGCTGCACCCGATGTTGTAGCTGGTATGTTTTCTTTCGTGTATTTATTTTGATGCTGAGATATTATGCTTATATTATGTTATGCGTAGGTACTTTCCTTGTGAACTCTGTACCTGCTTTAGTGTTATTTGACTCGGGTGCGAGTCGGCCTTTTGTGTCTTTGGCCTTTAGTCAGCATATCAGTGTTAGTCGTGAGGCGTTGAGTCGGCCTCTGAGAGTTTCCATAGCTGACGAGAGAGTGATTTATGCCACGGAGGTTCTCCGGGGATGCGTGTTAGAGATTTTCGGTGTTGAGTTTCCGATTGATCTGGTTCCTATTGCGATGGGAGATGTTTGTGTCATTGTGGGCGTGGACTGGTTGAGCAGATTCAGCGCAGTTATCGACTGCGAGCATCAGCTGGTGATCGTACGAGACCCTAGTGGGGGAGTTCTTTCGGTGTACGGCGAGGGTACACGTTCGGGATCAGCGTTTTGTTCGGCCGCTAGGGCGAGGCAGTGTCTACAGCAGGGCTGTAAGGGTTTTGTGGCGTATGTGATGGATACGCGGGTGGATTTCGAGAGGCCGAGTTCTGTTGAGGAGGTTCTGGTGATGCGTGAGTTCCCAGATGTTTTTCCCGAGGAGTTGCTGGGTGTGCCTCCTGTGAGGCAAGTGGAGTTCAGTATCGATTTGGTTCTGGGGGCCGCGCCTATCGCTAAGGTGCCTTATCGCCTTGCACCTCCAGAGATGCAAGAGTTATCCTCGCAGCTTCAGGAGCTGCTGGGGAAGGGATTTATTCGTCCGAGCAGCTCGTCGTGGGGAACGCCTATCCTGTTCGTCAAGAAGAAGGATGGTTCACACCGGATGTACATTGATTACCGGGAGTTGAACAAGCTGACGGTCAAGAACTGTTACCCGTTACCGAGGATCGACGATTTGTTCGATCAGTAGCAGGGAGCATCATGGTTCTCCAAGATCGATATGAGGTCTGGATATCATCAGGTGAGAGTGCGGGATGAGGACGTCCAGAAGACAGCGTTCAGGACGCGTTATGGACATTATGAGTTTGTGGTGATGCCTTTTGGGCTCACCAATGCCCCGGCGGTGTTCATGGATCTCATGAACCGAGTATGTAGGCCGATGTTGGATCGGTCGGTGATTGTATTTATCGATGACATTCTGGTATATTCGAGATCTAGAGAGCAACATGAGGAGCATTTGAGAGAGGTCCTTGGGGTTCTAAGATCGGAGAAGCTTTATGCTAAATTCTCCAAGTGTGATTTCTGGTTGCGGGAGGTCCAGTTCTTAGGTCATCTTGTTAACCAGGAAGGGATATTGGTCGATCCGGCCAAGGTTGAGGCGGTGATGAGTTGGGAGGTGCCGAAGTCACCCTCTAAGATCAGGAGTTTCCTAAGATTGACAAGGTATTATCGGAGATTTATCAAGGATTTCTCCAAGATCGCAGTGCCACTCACCAGATTGACCCGAAAGGGTGTTGCTTTTTCATGGGGCCCCGAGCAGCAGGCCTCCTTTGAGACACTTCGCCAAAGGTTGTGCGAAGCCCCGGTATTAGCTCGTCTGGAAGGGATGGAGGACTTTGTGGTATATTGTGATGCATCGATTATGGGGCTGGGAGCGGTGCTGATGCAGAGAGGGCATGTGATAGCATATGCATCGAGGCAGTTGAAGCCTCATGAGACGAGATATCCCACCCATGATCTAGAGTTGGGGGCAGTGGTGTTCGCCCTCAAGATTTGGCGTCACTACTTGTATGGGGTTCGGTGTACGATATACACGGACCATAAGAGTTTGAGGTACTTGATGGATCAGCCCAACCTAAATATGCGACAGAGAAGGTGGTTGGATGTGGTCAAGGATTATGATTGTGAGATCCTGTACCACCCAGGCAAGGCTAATGTGGTAGCCGATGCGTTGAGCCGCAGGGCGGAGAGCACTCCACTGCGGGATGTATGTTTGAGATTGACCGTGATAGCTCCGGTATTGGACGCCATTCGTAGGGCACATGCCGAGGCTGTGCAACCTGAGATGCAGAAAAGGGAACGGGTTGTTGGTTTGGTTTCAGAGTTCGTTACCGATGGTCGGGGGCTTATGACATTTCAGGGGCGTATCTGGGTGCTGTTTGTGGGAGGAACGCATACCATTTTGTTGGAGGAGGCTCATCGGTCGAAATTTTCGATCCATCTGGGGGCCACTAAGATGTATATGGATTTGAGAAAGGAGTATTGGTGGCCCTGTATGAAGAGGGATGTTGCGTGGTTTGTTGAGAGGTGCTTGACCTGCCGTAGTGTTAAGGCCGAGCACTAGAGGCCGCATTGCAAGTTACAACCATTGGAGGTTCCCGAGTGGAAGTGGGAACAGATCACTATGGATTTCATCACCAAATTGCCGAAGACTGCCAGAGGAGTTAATGCAATTTGGGTGATTGTGGAGAGGTTGACGAAGAGCGCTCACTTCCTTACCATCAGTGAGAGTTCTTCAGCAGAGAAATTGGCGGAGGTGTATGTGAGGGAAGTGGTATCTCGGCACGGAGTGCCGATCTCGATTGTCTCAGACCGTGATGTGCGTTTCACTTCCAGATTCTGGAAGAAGTTTCATGAGGAGTTGGGTACTAGACTACATTTTAGTACCGCATATCATCCCCAGACAGACGGTCAGAGTGAGCGGACGATTCAGACGCTTGAGGACATGCTCCGAGCATGTGTGTTGGATTTCGGGGGTAACTGGGATGCGTATTTACCCTTGGCAGAGTTTTCCTACAACAATAGCCATCATTCGAGCATTTGTATGCCACCCTTTGAGCTGTTGTATGGGAGGAGGTGTCGGACCCCCATTTGTTGGGGAGAGGTTGGGCAGAGAGTGATGGGTAGTACAGAGATCGTACTTCAGACGACAGAGCAAATTCAGCAGGTCAGACAGAGGTTGTTGACCGCTCAGAGTTGATAGAAGAGTTATGCAGACAGACGCCGGTCCGAGCTTGAGTTTCAGGTCGGCGACTTTGTTCTCCTGAAGGTCTCTCCTTGGAAAGGAGTGATTCGATTTAGGTAGAGGGGCAAGTTGGGGCCCCGATATATTGGTCATTTCCGTGTGATCGCAAGGGTAGGCCGGGTAGCCTATCGTTTGGATTTGCCAGCAGAGTTGGGGCAGATTCACGACACTTTTCACGTGTCGCAGCTGAGGAAGTGTATAGCCGATGAGTCGGCAGTGGTTCCATTAGAGGATATCCAGGTGGATGCGAGCCTGAATTATGCCGAGAGACCAGTGGCCATCAGAGATCGGAAAATCAAGGTTCTGAGGAACAAGGAGGTACCCCTGGTGTTGGTTCAGTGGCAACACCGGAAGGGATCAAAGATGACCTGGGAGCCGGAGTGTGAGATGCGTGAGTAGCATCCGGAGCTATTTTCAAAGCGAGACTTCGAGGGAGAAGTCTAGTTCTAGTGGGGGAGAGTTGTAACAGCCCTGATTTCCAGGTATCTTTTATGCATATATTTTTGGTGTTTTGTGAGGGGACTCGGTGAGTCGGAGCTCAAACTCGCTAAGTAGGATCGCGGTTCTGGACGCGGGTTTGCGCCTGGACTCGGCGAGTCGAAGGGATGGACTCGGCAAGTCCGCGCTGTTTAATGAAACCCTAATTTCTCGGGTTTGGGACCTATTTAAAGGGCCTTAAGGCCGTCATTTGTGCTCACTAGTCCCCTGAGTGAAACCCTAGCGAGCTTGAGCGTTTTGAGTAAATCAAGGAGCCATTATTGACCTTGGAGGTGTTATCTAGCAAGGGAAAGGAAGCAATAGCCAAGGGGAAACAAGAAGAGCCACTTCCTGAAGATTTAAGGTCCAGAACATCACATTTGAGGTACTACCTTCGAGCCATTCTCTGTTATGTTGATGTTTATGTTGATTTAGGGCTTATTGAGCCCTTTTGTGGCTAGATCTAGTGCTTCCTTGGTCCCTTAAGCGAGTTAGGTTCTAGATCTGGACCCTTCGAGGTCCAGAGTGTCCCTTTGCCCAAGCCTTTTATGAATCCATGGGGGTTTTGGATTGGGGTCTTTGTGCTTGAGGTCAAAACACCATTTATGAGTCATGGGGTGTGTTATGAGCACCAAGACATGGACTTTACGTGATGAATAAGCTTAGGAGGGCCAGATCTATGAGTTGTTGGAGCGGATCTGACCTCAGAAGCAAGTTTGAGTTGATGCATGGCATGGACTCGCCGAGTCTGAAGAACAGACTCGGCGAGTAGCAAGAAGATTGTCCTTAACCACTCAGTGAGTGGTCCTGCCGAGTTATGGGTTGACTCAGTGAGTCAGGGAGAGTTAGAGAGGGCTGACAGGTGGACTGAGTCGAACTGGAACTCGCCGAGTTGTTCTTGAGACTCAGCGAGTTGAGTCGGGGTGGCCCCGCGATTCATACCAGGTGGAACTCGTCGAGTTAGGGGAATACTCGACGTGTCAAAAAGGGAATCCTAGAGAGTTGGTGAAAACGCTTAGACTCGTCGAGTCGCCCAAGTGCACTCGCCGAGTTCGGTCAAAGTTGACCGTTGCCCGTTGACCGTTGACCGTTGACCAGAGTTGACAAGTGTTGACTTGATAGGGGTAGTCAACCTTAGTGGTAAAAGTGTTAATTAGAGACATATGATGTTATAGGAGGATTATAGCTCGGAGGATCGAGCACGAGTGATTTCCAGGATTCGCGAGTTATCGAGATACACGAGGTGAGTCTTCTCACTATACTTTACCTTCAGTAGGTAACCAGAGTTATGTGACAGAGTATTTGTATCCTATATGTATGTGATGTGTTGTACTGCATTATTTCTATGTGATTTATGCTGTGCATGTTTATAGAGTTGGAATCGGAAGGTTCACAGAGTTAGAACCTGAGGGTTCACAGAGTTTGGGTGCACAGACGCATAGATTTATAGCCTCGAGTGGCTAATATGTGTTATGTGTAGTATTTTGGGGAACTCACTAAGCTTTGTGCTTACAGTGTTAGTGTTGTTGTTTCAGGTACTAGCGATGACCGTGGGAAGGCGCCGGCTTGATCTGTACACACGCATGGGATTTTTGATATATATATATATATATATATATATATATATATATATATATATATATATATCAAAAATCCCATGCGTGTGTACAGATCAAGCCGGCGCCTTCCCACGGTCGTCGCTAGTACCTGAAACAACAACACTAACACTGTAAGCACAAAGCTTAGTGAGTTCCCCAAAATACTACACATAACACATATTAGCCACTCGAGATTTTGTATGATCTTGAGATTTTGTATGATGTGAATTGGGATTTTAAACTTGATGTTTTAGGAAAATTAAATGAGAAATGTTTTTATATTTGTGAAAAATTATTTTGAAATTCACGGTGTTACAGTTAACGACCAACCATGTAAAAGTTTATGGTTTTTTAAGAAGAAAGAATGCTAGATCTAGGATTTGGATGTCTTGGCACCATGCAAAGTCTTAAAGCTTCCAAATTTATGGATTAAGACTTTATTTAGAAGTAGATCCGAGGTTTGGATGGTAAGGTATTAGGTTTGAGTCCCATTTTCTCCTCGTTGTTTGGACTTCTACATTAGGCGTAATCTAATGGTACACACGACATACTCACCAGCTAGGCTTTTAGGCCTTGAAATAGTTTGGGCCATTGTTAGGACAAAAGTCTTTTTGGGTTTAGAACATTGTTAGGACTTAGATCTATATGGATTTGGGTCATATCTAGGCCTTAGGCTATTTTGAGTCTTGGGCCATGATTAGATTGGCCCAGTAAGGTATGGGTAAAGTGGTCTTTTACCCTAGGAGTCAGAGTTAAGGATTTAGAATTTCGGTTATGCTTTATGGCCTAATTGGTAATTAGGATTTTATTATTTGTGATTTAGTGCGGAGATTTTCCGGTTTAGTAGATCGAGTGTTATTTGTTTATCAGCGGATCGATGTGAGTTCCTTTATTGTAGTCGTGGGTTGAGGGCACCAATGTCAGCCCACTAGATTATATGTGTAGGATGATAATTGTCTTTATGACACTTACTGTTATGCATGTATGTGCTTGTTGTCTTTGTGACTCTTGTTGATATGATTTTATACTTAGCTAGCTGTAAGGGTGAAATAAACCCGATACCACTTGAAAGAGGTTGAAGGGGATGAAATAGACCCAATATCGGTTGAAAGAGACTTAAGGGGGAGAAATAGACCCAGTACCGGTTGAAAAAGACCAAAGGGGGTGGAATAGACCCATATATATTTTGACTGTTATATATGTTTGGTATATGGTATTTTGGGGAAACTCACTAAGCTTTGTGCTTACAGTTCTATATTTGTGGTTTTAGGTACTTCCAGTTCGAAAAGGAAGGGTTCGGGATGATTGTACCGCATCCACCCATGTTTTTCCGCACTTTTATGATTTTGGGAATTGTACTCTGATGATTATTTTACTATGACATACATTTGGATGTTTTTACATGAATATTTTTTAGTTTGGGTTGAATTAAAAATGAAATTTTTACCTATGATTTTTGGGATGCTACAAGTTGGTATAAGAGCCTTGGTTTGAGGGACTCGGGCACACTTCCAGGTGAGTCTGAACTCAAACTGAGGAATTGATAATCTTTTTGAAAGAAAAGAGTTGTATAAGTAAACTTTTATAAAGAAAAAAGGTTCGATGTGTGAAGTATTCCCAAAATACCCATACATGTTATTCTATGAGTATATGTATATGTATATAGCATGCTAGATTAGGGCTAAGGATCTACTCAAAATTGCATAGTAGGATGCTAGGAGAGATGCCTTTCTATGCCAGTTTTATGAATCCTTAGAATTTCATGATAGTATAGATTTTAGATGATTAGATAGAGTGACCTAGTTAGGAAGTGATCTGGGTTAGAACTCAAAGCTAGAATGATGCTTACTTTGTGCTTTTAGGGACGCCATTAGTTTCTGTTAATCATTAAGAGAATATTTCAAATTACACGTTGTGGGGATTAAATAATTCTTGAAGTTTAGGTTCAACTCTATTACGCAACACTTGTTTAAGTCCAACTGTTGTAGAGTGGGACCTAGTAATCGAAAAATATCTGGTGCTGGTAACATTTTATTGTATTTGTGAGATAGTTAGAAGACATTGGAGGGGAGTCTCTTCTGCAGCTGATGGCAGAGAGTGGTGTGGAAAGGAACCCTAGGAAAGCCTAGGTAACGTCTTAGTGCGTAAGCTACCCTATAATGTAAGTAAAGTATCTGATAGTAGGGAAGTGGCTTCGAGGATTTGAGTCAGTCCTTGAGGAAGGCCTTGATGAATTCGAGAAAATTCATAAGTGTGAACCTCTTCACACGTATAATAATTGTTTATGTATTATGTTTTAGCATGGAGGTGACAAATGGCAGAGCAGGAGGTTCAGGATCTGGATCTGGTTCGGGCTCGGGCTCAAGCACTGAACCAATTGATGAGGGTTTATGCGAATTCATTGTATCTGAGATTATGAGAGGCATCCTTATTGCGACCCCGGTGATGGTCAGGTCGATCAAGGAGGGTATCATCGAGTTAATGGAGGATCATCTCTAGATCTTTAGAGCCGATCTAGTTGTTGGTCAGTAAAGAGCCCGCACTCTCCCCTTTAAGGATTTCAAGGGATGTGGGGCGCCAAAAATCTTTATGGTGAAGGACCCTACTGTGCCAGATGATGGATAGCAGATATGGAGTGTGTTCAGAAGACTAGCTTCTACCCGAGGGGTCTAATGTGAGGTTCGCTGCAAGCTGTCTTAGGGAGCGAGCCCGGGATTTGTGGGAGGAGGTTGGTTATGTTGTGGGAGCCCCAACCATTAAGGCCATGACCTGGTCGGATTTTGTGACCCAATTCTGAGCGGAGTTTACACCGGCTGTTGAGATGCTACAGTTGGCGAGGGAGTTCCTGGATATGCGACAGGAGACTAAGGCTGTGGCGGAGATCACTACCAAGTTCCGAGAGAGAGCTCTATTGATACCACAATATATTACAGACGCTCAGATGAGGAAGACTTGGTACAATGACATGTTGATATCATATATCACGGAGTTTGTTAGCTTTTCAGTCTGTCCGACATAGGATGACATGATATCTACGGCCTAGGAACGGGAAATTGATTTGGAGCACATCAGGAAGAGGAAAGCAGAGCAGATACAGATGACTAGGGATTTAGCGAAGAAACCTAAGGGTTTTGAATCTAGATCGAGGGGCCAGCAGGGTCGGGGCCTCTGTGGCAAGTGTGGCAAGAAGCATGACGGAGTTTGCAGGACGGGTGGTTCGTGCTGTTATAAGTGTGGCAAGATGGGGCACTTCGGCAGGGATTACACTGCTACCACCACCACCAATGTTTCAGGTATGGTCAACTTTCATTGCAATCAGATGGGCCACAATAAGGCTGATTGCCCGTGTTTAGCTGGAGGAGTGGTTTCAACACCTGCTTCGGTGAAGAGTAGGGCTTTTTAGCTGACATCCGAGGAGGTGCGTGCGACACCTGATGTGGTTATGTGTATGTATCTTCTTATTATCTCGTTATCTATGTTGCTTATCGTGCTTATATGTCTGTTCTTTTCTTTTGGGTTGTTCCTTGTGAACGGTTTTCCTACGTTGGTATCAGCTGATATCCGAGGAGGCACATGCGGCACCTGATGTGCTTATGTGTATGTATCTTCTTCTTATCTCTTTATCTATGTTGCTTATCATGCTTATATGTCTGTTCTTTTGTTTTGGGTCGTTCCGTGTGAACGGGTTTCCTACGTTGGTATGTTTGATTCAGGGGCTACCTGATCCTTTGTATCTGCTGCGCTTAGCTTGAGTTTTGACTATGTTCCATGGGAGATATATTATCCGTTAGAGGTGGATGTTGACAAAGACCGTCTTGTGCGAGTGTTGAGGGTTCACTAGGGATGTACTCTAGAGTTATTTAGTAAGCGGTAGCTGTTTGATTTTGTTCCTATTCTCAACTTAATCCATTAAGTCCAAGTCTCCAACTTCCAGATCTGAATCAACAAGATGTCCAGACGCATAAAGTTTCCAAATTTATCCATAATAATGCCACAATCTTTCAAGATCTAAACTTTAATACACCAAAATGACCAACAGGGCCAAGATAACTAGCATGGCTAAAAGGGAAGGTAAAAGATCACAACTTTCCTAGTCCATGAGGTCCAAGAATCATTCTAAACACATAAAGAGATATTCGGGGCCACTCAACTCCAAGATCACCCATAAAATGGACCAAAAGTGCCAAAAAAAAAAACCGAAATGACAAGATAAATAAACTAGATAGCAAGACTGGAACTTTATACTCACAATGGTCCAGAAATGTATGTCTTCTAAAATTGACAAGTTCTACTTCAAGGGCTATATTGACTTTTCATCAATCCAGTTCTAAATTGATTGTTTTGGGTCTACAAAGGGCGTCGGTTCTAAAGTGAGTGTTTCACGTCTAAAAAGGGCACCATGTCTAAAATGGGTGTTTTCAGGTCTAAAAAGGGCTTGTTCCTGAAATACAAATATTCCATTCTAGAAGGACCAAAATACCCAAATTTCTAACACCTTTTTGCTTTTAACCTCAATTGAACGCTGTATCTTTAAGAGAGAGAAAGTATTTTGAAGACTTCTTCTTCCCCCTTTTAGGATTGACATTTTCTAATGTTTCAACCCTTTATCACCAAATCGTTATAGCTCATTATAATATCTTTGATAAGCTCTGTAAACATTTCAATATTTTAGTGGATTGGTTCTCGGTTTCATCTGCCCATGGTTTTTCCCGATTTGGGTTTTCCACGTAAATCTCTGTGTCTCTTTGATTTGCTTTTTGATTGGTATTTTTCATTGCATGTGATTGATTATAGTTTGATATTTTAGTCCTATTCTGTTTGAACTAATATGGTTCTCGTGATTTCGATTTCTAGGTTGTTTGATGCATTAGGGCTTTTCGTTTTAGTGCATCTTACCCTCTTGGTTTACTATAATATTTGTTAAGGTTACAATTCCTTTGAGAAAAAGAGATGATGAAAATAAGAAAGCTAATCCTCTATTTAAAGAGAGGATTGTCAGTGAGATATGCACTATGGAAAATACTTAGGCACCAAGGTTATCTTGTAAAGAACCTCTTCCTAGCTAAGTAAATAGTAAAATCTTCTTTATTAAGCAAAGAAGATAACATCGTTATTAAAGACTTTTGGAGGGATGTTTCTCAACATCACACCTTCTTTATATTAGTTTTTTATAAGTATGCATGCCTTAATATTTTTACAATAAGGAGCCCATTCTCCTAGAAGAAGAAAATAGATTTCAGTGTAAATCCCCTTCTGTTTTCCATACAATTGATTCGGTAACCTAAGGTAGACTTTTTTGGGGGTGATTTATGAGAAAGGAAAGGGTATGTGGTGGTAAGAGATAGCATAAGGTAGATTGTTTTTTGGAGATTTTTGGAGGGTGAGAAGTGGTAAATAAACATGATGTAGATTAGACAAAGATGAGAAGTGGAGAAAGGCACATATAGGTTATATAGGAGAGGGGTGGGGTAATTACTAATAATAAAAGATTAAATAAAATCAAATAAATTGTAAGAAGCATATGAAAAGCCCAAATTAACCATTTCACATTTCATTTTGGTAAGTTACCAAAATCACAATGAAACCTTTTCATAATACATTTTTTACAAAACTCACAATGAAACCTTTTCATAATACTTTTTTGCAAAACGAAAAAGAAAAGGATCCAATCCAAAGAAAATGAAGAACCAAATGCCATTTCTACAGTTTGCTCTTATTTTTATTATTTTAAATACTTGATGTTTAAATTAAATTTTCAAATAACATCCACGAAAAATAAGTGAACACAATCACCCATGAATCTTGACTTTTAGCATAAAAGTATAAAACTGACATAAAAATTAATACTAAAAAATAAGCGCATTGGTCACTTGAGTTTACTTTAAGGTGTTTATCCATCCCAAAATATTAATCGTGAGAATTGTGGCATCTTCGCACAAACTCAAAAAAAATGGTAGCATCACCGCCTTCTTTGATGCATACAACTGAGTTATCAAGTCTCCAGCAACAATCCACGCATTTCGTCCAACCATCCAAGAATGGGGTGATTCATGGATTTCGTGCAATCACGCCTTTTAGTATACTTTTTCGTAATTTGTGCCATCATGAGATAATTATCTAATTTTGCTTTCATTTTCTTATGCTTAAACACTCCCATAATTCCCCAAGGTTCCATTGTAATTTCCACGCCCAATGCATCTCAACATATGATTTGCTATGTATATCCCTCTAAGGCTGGTAATCCTCGCTATTTCTATTTTGTTTACACTCCTCTAGCAATATCCCCAAGTGTTTTACAAATACTTGTGCTGATGCCATATTCTCGATAACTGTAATCTCCTGCAACGTTTTCATGATCGTCATAAATTTCATGTTTTTGCAATGTAACCGGTTCATGTTACAATGTTGCATATTTTGTATGGTTATGCTTATCGTACTGCATAAACTAGAAAAAAGGATAACCCAAATATTATATTGGCACTGTGTAATGTTATGACCCATGATCTAGACCTCGTGACATGACTAGTGTTAGTGCTTGAAAAAGCTGTGAACTACCCTGTAACCTAGCGTCCTGTTTGCAGGAGACTAAACTAAGCTATTAAACTAATTTACTCTATTGATTATTTTCAAATTCCAGCATATCTTATTTCATTAATGACTACCCTTTAAATAGGGATAAACAAAGGACTCAAATCAGGAAACAAAGCCTCTAAAATCGACTCAAATAATAAAAGATCCTAATTACCAAAAATTAAAAACGGAAACAAGATAGCTTCCTAGAATATAAAATACTTATTATCTATTAACTTGCAGACTTATCAAGTATGATGCATAACATTACTCCCTTCCTTTGCATTGAGCTTGTCCGCAAGCTCAAAACGTGGGTACGCGTTGGTCAAAACATGCACGATCATCCCAAGTAACATCTTCTTCATCCTCCAACATGATACCAAACAGTTTCGCACACTTATGGCCGATCGAGAACATCTCATCACAATTAAAGCATAGTCCTTTTGCTCGCCTTTCTGCCATCTCTGTAGCCATAAGCCATTTCAAAGCCGGGTTCCACACATCAAATTTCACTATTCCGGCTCGACCACCACTCTCCGTTTTTGCTTTCTACCGAGGGTTGATTCCCTGTTAATAATAGAGGTGCTCCATAACTCCTTGGTCGTCCCTCCTCCGTGAGTTTGAACTCAATCTGCCTGGCTAGGTTCATAGCATAGTACAGTGTGGTGGGTCTAGCAAATCTACTTCATAACGGATAACATTAGTCAAACCTGCACGAAAATGCCAAACACTTTGCTTTGGAGTCACACCCATTGTTCTCCCCAGCAGCAACTCAAAGCCTTCACAATAGTCCTCCACTGTACCTATTTGCCTTAATCGAGTTAACTCGCTTAACGGGTTCATGCTCATCGGGGGTCCAAATCTGATTTTGCACTCTTTTGAGAACTCGAACCAATTCAAGTGAGTCTTCATTCTTCGCAGGTTATGATACCACCCACTAGCCCGACCTTGTAGTGAAAAGGTGGCGTGTCTAACCCAAGCTTCAGTAGGGGTCTGTTGTTCTTCAAAGAAGTCTTCACATCTTTGAAGCCATTCAACTAGATTACCCTTCCCATCATATGTGGGAAACTCCATCTTGGTGAATCTCGGTACGCTTCCCCCACGGTATCCCATATCTTCCATCTCTTCCCAGTTTTTTGGTTCCCCCTGATCCCTTTTGTTTGACCCTTCTGGTTTGAAGGAGTCCCAATGGTGTTTGTAAGGTTGGGGTTCACCTGTCCGCCATGATTCAAAAGCCTTGCTTGATCCTCTTCCTGCACCTTCCTGGATCAAACCCTTACCTCTTCCAGCGAAGCCTCCTTGGTACGAAAACTTACTGTTTGGATTGGCACCAAAGGTGGCGTCACGTCCTCTTCCACGCAGCTGTTCTGATGGGTCATCAAATCTATCAGACTCAAACATCTTGTCCATGCTCTCATCTTCTTCTTCTTCTTGTTTGTTGGATTTGTTTTGGGTTAGGGTTTGCAATCTCTCTTCCATCGCTGCTTGCTTCGTCTGCAAGGCTGTCATAGCCGCCTTTAAATCATTGGTACTTGTCTTCAAATCATTGTTGCTTTGTGTTTGTTGGATTATGAACGTTCCCAATTTCTTCATCAGCTCTTCCTGTTGTGTCGACATCACGAGCGGCTCTGATACCAAATTTGTTATGACCCGGGATCTAGACCTCGTGACAGGACCAGTGCTAGTGCTTGAAAAAGCCATGAACTACCCTGTAACCTAGCCTCTTGTTTGCAGGAGACTAAACTAAGCTATTAAACTAATTTACTCTATTGATTATTTTCAAATTCCAGCATATCTTATTTCATTAATGACTACCCTTTAAATAGGGATAAACAAAGGACACAAATCAGGAAACAAAGACTCTAAAATCGACTCAAATAATAAAAGATCCTATATACCAAAATTAAAAACGGAAACAAGATAACTTCCTAGAATATAAAATACTTATTATCTATTAATTTGCAGACTTATCAAGTATGATGCATAACATGTAAATACCTCAAATGAGACCATTGGGAAGATGGCACAATCATCATCGTTGTTTATTTCAGTACGTGTAGTTACTTTTTCTTGTGTCTGCACCTCCAAGTATACCTTTACTACCAGTTTTATTGTAAACTTCAGAATCTTTGTGTTAGCAAAAGCACAAGCTTTATGTGGGACTAGTTTCATGGACGAAGATAGACTCTGCAGAAAATTACATATAGATCAATGTGATCTTAATAACCATGTATGTGTGTGAGAATGAAACGTAAGAAAAATTCGAGAGTGTCAATTGATTCTTGAGTATTGAAAACCTTCCCAAATTAAATGGATTTAGTTATAGATAAGTAATTGTGATTCTCATCAAAACCATTAATTCTTTTAATCTACAATATCAATCAATGACCAATACCTTGAGAATCCCCAAGTTAAGTATAAGAAACTTGACACTATTGAGCTGTTGAAGCAAATAAACTATTCTATGAGCATCTGCTTTGTGTGGATCGTACATAAAGAGTTCAACCTTCTCCAAAGCATGGAAGCCTGATGGTGTAGAAACCTGCCAAGGCTGAAAACCTTCTATGACCAAGGAGGTAAGCCCAGGTGCAGAAATCAGATCTTTCCCTTCGCACCCTTTAATAGTGAGATTCTTGAGTTGAGGTGCAACCACATTCACAACCTCCTCTGATGCCATATCAGGGGGTGTAGATACAAGTGTAAGATCAGAAAGTTGAGGATGAAAGATATTTAAAACTTTGGTTTCTTTCATTCTGCACCTGTTCAAGGAGAGGTTCTTCAAGTCGGTGCACTTGGAGAAAAGACCGATATCATCATAATCAGACAGTTCGACTTGGTGAAGATGCAAAGTCGTTAAAGCTGGGAGGTCCCACTTTGGTGTCGCAATAAAGGAATATGGGCATTCAACTATATTCCCTCCAGGCACACGTGTAACACTCAGTTGTTGGAGATTGTGAGAGAATTTGCAGCTGAGAATTCTTGTGACAGATTCATTATCCCTAACTGTTCTTCCAAGAACGAGGTTGACTGAATAATTTACTTGATTATCACGGTGTGAGAGAACATTATAAATAAAATTGGAAAAGTGGCGCTCATTATTGAGATTCTCGAAATTCAAGTAGGGCATTGAAGTCCAGATAAACCTCCATCTAGATGACAGTAGTGCTAATTGCTTCTTTGATGTTAATGAAAGAAAGGATTTTATGGATTAGTCTATCTGGCAAGCTGCTTAATCTATCACGTTCTACATCCACTGCATCTTTTCTTGTAGATAAGAAAAGATCATTAAGCATTCTTATTTGCTCCATAATCCCTGCAGTAGAATACAATGCAACAATAAGGACATACAAAACAAACCAATCAAATTCTAAAATACTAACATAAGGTTGGTACTTCTCCACTGTAACACAAAAATTCTCATAATGAATTATATCTACAAGATATGTGTGTTGCTTGACGAAAATTAACATTGAAAAAATCACTATATCAATCAACAATTAGTTGGCTAATTTCATTCTAAACAATTAGGTATGTAACAAAGAAATTCCAAGTTTCCTCTGTTCCAACAATTAACAAAATCACAAACTCGGTTAATAAAGCAGCTATAAACTTGTTCAAACAAATTCACAATAAAAATTAGTACATTGGTTCTCAATAAACTAATTAGATTTATTAAAAAAAAATTAATAATAATAATAATAATAATAATAATAATAATAATAATAATAATAATAAAAGTAAGAATTTTGTATACTCACCGCAAGAGAATGGGGAATTGGGAGATAGAATCATTTAGCGAAGACAATATTAGAAGACTAGATGTGTTGTGGGTAAAAGAAGTAGAAAAACGAGAGCAACGAGGAAGGAGAAGCCAGCCTGTGTTGTGTCGTCTGTCGATGTCGATGGCCTTTACACCGAAAAGTAAACCAGTACGGCTGCCATGGAGGCGAAATTTTGGAGTCAGCAGCGTAAACCAATCATGAGAGTTTATAAACCTTCGCTTTTGAAGTGGTTTTAGTTGAGATAATTACAAAATTTAACCAAATTTTTTTTTAAGAGAAATTAAATTGTTTCCTACTTTTTATGTCTACAAATATTCCTATCCAATAAAAATTTTTATTTGATAGTTAAAACTATTGATGTGGCTATTTTATTTCCGGTTTGGTCATCTCATTTTCCTTTTCGATTTCGACATAGGTAGCAAAATAAGCTTTCAGTTCCCCCTCTTTATTTGTGGTTTCGTCATTTCGTCTCTTATATCGTCATTTCGTCTTCTCTTTTGTCTTCCACTGTAAAAAAAATAAATAAATAAAAAAACCCTTTTAGTTGAAATCATAGATGACTCTACCTCATTTGCCGTCACCTCTCCACTCGTCTTCAGTTTCGTTCATGTTTTTTTTTCATCATTCATGGGTTTTTTTTATAGTGGAATATAAAACCGAAGACGAAGTGATGAAACTGTAGATGAGAAGACGAAACTGAAGGCATGTTTTGTCACCAATTAGGAAACCGAAAACAAGGTGACGGAACCGCAAATGAGGTAGCATCATCTACGGTTTCAGTCGCTATTTTTTGAAAAAAAATACTTTTTTGCTACTAATTATAAAGTGATTAGAAAAAATGACTAAATTTGTAATTATCTCTTCTTAATTTTTAGTTTTTACATTTTACATGCAACTCTTTTTCTACTAAAACATCTCATTTTACTACACCTATATTTAAACTTCTAAGTTTTTACTAGAATTTGTATTTGGAAATCATTATTATATTTTATTACTTAATTATATATTTGGAGATCATTATTATATTTTATTAATTAATTTACTAGGCTTAAACAAAATGTAGAATATATGTTTAGATATACTTTTTAAATATGTAGAACTATAATATACTTTTCTATTAAATGTTAATTAACACTCAAATGCTCTAAAAACAAATAAGTTGTTTTAATTTTCAATATACTTGATCTTTTAAACTATACATGAAAGGGCATCAATATTCCACTCAAATGCTCTAAAAATAGATAAGATGTTTTAATTTTCAATATACTTAATCTTTTAAACTATACATGAAAGGGCATCAATATTCCTCTTTATTATTGTTTTCCAGGGTATATTATATAAAGGAAAACCAAACTAAATCTAAAAGTCAATATTTTCAAAACCCAAAAACCAAACTGTTTATGATCAGTAGGGTCTGACTTTTGGTTTTGGTTCCTCATTGTTTTTTTTTTTTTTTTTTTTTTTTTTTTTTTTTTTGTTTTTTGTTTTTTTTGCACACATTCTGTATTGGTTTTGATATTTAGCTAACAACCCATAAATCACTTTCGCAGTTTTGACAATACATTTTTCTTTTAATTAATAATTAAAGGCCTCCTTTTTTTTTTTTTTTCTTTTTTCCTCGATCCTAAAATATGTATGGGTCGATAGCCATGATAACATAAAAAATATGTTTAAGATCCATTTGGACTCTTCGGCGTTTTAAAGTGAGTTGTAACTTCTAAATGAGCATCTGATCATTACCAAACATGAATATCATAAAAATTTTAAGTTCAATTTATTATAAGAAATAATGCTTAATAAATTAAAAATGTAGATCATGTCATAAACTTAACTTAAAACTCTTTAAAGCTCTTTAGCACATTTAAAGAGACAAAGTTAGAGGCGGAGATAATTACGAGTAGAGTATGAGAAGAGACGGAGTTAGAGACAGAGTATGAGTATAAGTATGAGCGGAGTGTAACGTTCCAAAAATTAAAAACAAAAATTTCATTTTAATAATAGTAAAACCATCATCCAAAACATGTTTGTAAAACCAAAAAAAAAAAAGAATCAGAGTATGTCAATAATCATCCAAGTACATCAAATCACAAAATGCGGAACACGTGTAAAAGCACCCCTTAATGTCAGAAATACATCTCATGGCCGCAATCGGATCCTGAGTCTCATCAAAATCCGGTGGCTTTGTGTTGCTGAACTCTCGAAAAAACAACGAGTCACCTCCCTGTGACCTAGCAGCGACAACAATAGCAGTAGCTGCAGCAGCAGCAGCAGCCTCAATAACAACAACATAACGCTCATCCAATGTCTCGATCAGGATGGTCTTAATAGAACCAAACATCTCTGGTATCGCCTCTCGAATGGTTGTGGCCACCTCCTCATGAATCATCCTGCGGATCCCCTCATCAGTAGCCCCACTGCTCTCAGGGTTGTGGCGTGTAATCACCATGATGTCTTTGAAACACAACACAAAAAAAAATCATCAGAGACTCGCTCGAGCATACTCACACTCTTTTCCCATTTCTGCATGCTCCTTGGTACCCTAAGGATTCTTACTTAAGCCGTACACAGATATGATGTTTTCTGTAGTACGGGCCCAATACTACCTTCCACACCAACTTGTAGTCACCCTAAGTCCTCCTCCTAGGTTCCCAATTCACAAGCACTCTACTTCTCAGAATAACAGACTACTCTCTCGGTAGACCCCTCATATGCTCATCTAGGCACCTCTCATAGATTATCTTTTGCCAAAATCCTTCCTTTCTCTCCCAAAATTTCCTCGTTTTGTGTGCAACTTATATCCCGAAGCCCCGATATCATTCCTGAGCCCCGAAGCAAATCCAGAAGCCCCGAAGATCCCGTGAAGTGCGATTCCCGAGCCGAAGCTCTGCCCGCGAGGAGCCCGGTTTTTGTGAAGATCTTCCAGATCTACCGAAGAATACTACTTCTACAAGTCGTAGTGTTGTTTGATCATCTTCTGATCAAGTGAGTGTATAGTCCCATTCATAAACACGACAATAATACAAGTATTTTTTGAATGTATTAAGTATATTGTTGTTTATATGTGTGAGTGTGTGGTAACTTTCTTCTACCACATAGATATGAAGTATTTGCTATGAAATACGTGCTATGTGTTTATATGTTGTTGGTTTGCTTGAGATGGTTGTTGAATGATTGTTTTATACAGGTTTTTAAATGATCTAAACTGTATATGTATGTTATATCTACAAATATGTTGGGTAGAACATGGGTAGACGAATTAGTTGGTGTGTGAGGACGGATGAGTTTGAGGATGAGACGAAAGACAAACCTTGGTAGCTATGGATTTAGTACCGTATAGACAAACCTTGGTAGCTATGGATTTAGTACCGTATAGACAAAGCTTGGTAGCTATGGATTTAGTACCGTAGAGACGAACACTGGTAGTTATGGATTTAGTACTGTTAGATAAACGTTGGTAGCTATGGACTTAGTACCTACACTGGTAGCTATGGATTTAATACCCGATGAATGAACTATAGCAGCTATGGAATTAGTGCTTTACGAAGGAACCTTGGCAGCTATTGTCTTAATGCCTAATAAAGAATCCTGGCAGCAATTGTCTTAGTGCCTAATATGGAGTAAACGAATAAATAACTCTTAGGGTAAACCCTTAAGAGTAAGGAAGATATGGGGATGGGAAATTGGGTTGATCGTTTGATAATTAATTATAATAATTATATTATTATGGGTTGAAAACCTTATATGCTCACCAGGCTCCTAAGCGTGACCCACTCAGTTTTCTTTGCATTACAGGTAATGACACAAGAGTATAAGTTGGTGGACTTGACGAGAGATTTTGGATTATAGATCGATAGTTATAAATGACTTTTGTAAGGTCTATTTTCAATGTTTATGCTTTTGGTCTGTATCTGAACATGACATCCCGAGATTTTGTTATTTAATAAAAATACATTTTCTTTAATGAAATGCTTTGATAAATTCGTATCATATTTTTGTTTTGGGAACAAATTCCGCAACTGCTTTCTTTAAAAGATTACTCTGATTTTAAAAAATAAAGCATAAACAGATCGATCTTTTCTAGCCGTGAAATTGGGGATGTCACAGTTGGTATCAGAGCATTAGTTTAAGCGAACTAGGAATTTGTAGGAAATTTCTAGACTTAAACTTAGAATGCTAAGTAATGATTGTGAGGAGTGGGTCTAAAATATGTTAGGTAGTACACCTAAATTGACACAAGCACTAGTTTATTTTAAGAATGATGCCTAAAATGCATTTATGTGCTAAATGTTTTGTGTGATAGCTATATTGATGCTATTATTTGTTCGGATATATGGTCTGTTGCCGACCGGATCTGGAAACCTTATGTGTTTAGGATTCTAAGCGTACGACTATGATATTAGAACTAGCATGTAAACGTTTCGGAGTGATAAGGATGATTTAATATCTATCACGAATGAAGATCTAAATTTCACCTTATCCGGTGTGTAGATCAAGAATGGCAAGAACAAGAGGCGGTGTTGGAAACACAAACGAGAACAGGAATCAATCGTCTGTGATTGAACAAATAGTTGTTAAAGCTGCTGCACCAGAACAGATCACCATGGCTGGAGTGTAAGCCATGATTCAGGCTATGCTAGCCGAACAAAGGGAAGAAATGTGATAGATGTTGCATGAAAATAGGGACGAACCTATCATACCCATTGAGGAACCCAAATTGAGTCCCGAGCAATTAGAGGAAGGGAACAATAGTCGCATTATGAGTCAAGTTGAGACTCAAGAAGAACGAAGGAATGACCCAGAAAGGGGAAACAACAAGGATGGGCGAATGTATAAGAATTTCTTGTGCGCCAAACCGCCAAGTCTTTCTGGGAGCCCAAAGCCTGTAGAGATTATGGACTGGATCTCCGAAATGGAGATGGTGTTTAAAAGTTGCGACTGTAGCAACAAACAAAAGGCTGTCTTTGCAGTTAGACAACTAAATACTGGAGTCTTGAGCTGGTGGAAGTTACTAGCAGATACGATGCCCCGAGGGGAAGCACTAAGGATATCTTGGGAATCATTCCTAGAGCAGTTAAAGATGCAGTACTGCTCAGAGATAGATCTATTTGATCTGAACAATGAATTCCAGAACCTGAAGAAAGGCAAAATGAGCATTGATGATTATGCTACTGCATTTACTGAAAAGATGAAGTTATTTCCATACCTAGTGCCAACTAAACTCTCCAAGATTGAGAGGTTCGCGAATGGACTGCCAGCCAACTTTGGCCCAACAGTCAAGATGGCAACCACTCTGAAAGCAGCTGTTCGAGTAGCTAAGAATGTAGAGACCCAATAGAAGGAACGGGGTCTATAGAATGTTGAAATTGGAGAAAAGAGGAAGCTTGAAGGATCCTCAAGACCTGATAATAAGGGAAAATTTGCATATTCTAACCTAGATGACCAAAGGTATGGACCCAAGTGGTGTGAAAAGTGCAACAAGAAGCACTTTGGAACATGCAACGAATAAGTAACCTGTTACAAATGTGGAAGGAGCGGCCACTATTCTAAGAACTGTACACACAATGATAAGGTGTGCTACGGATGCGGAGGCAAGGGGCACATGTCTAGAGACTGCCCAAAGAAAAATGAAGCAGCAAGGCTAGAGGCACCACCAAAGCCAAGGGCATTTCACATGATCCTCAACAAAGCCGAAAACAACACGAGGATTCAAGGATGAAGACTTCGTATCATTATATAAAGTCTGTATTAGGAATTGTAGCCTATTAGTGTTGGATTAGTGTCTAAGTCCATAACTATTTTGGTATGTACTTGACCCGATTATGAGCGTGGTCCTTTTGGGTTGCCTTCACCGTGACAATATGTAGGATGAATTAAGGAGAGAAAGGTTTAAATATGATTTATTAATATATTATGAGAATAATATATTAAAGGAGAAATCATATTGTTTAATTAATATTAGTCAAGAATTAATTAAGAATTAATTTTGTGGCTAAAAGAGATTAATTAAATTTAGGGGACTGGACTGCAATTATTGGATAATTGAGTTACTGGGCTAAGGCATGCTAAAGGAACAAGGGGTGAACGAAATTATGATGGGAGCCATCATATTTTCGTCCATGGCCTTATCCAGAAGGTTCCATGGGTTGCTTAGAGTTTAAGCTGTCCATTAGGGTTTTTACTGAAACCCTAGCAGCCCACACAAGTATATAAAGGACCCCTTAGGCCCCAAAAATGTGGACAACTGATTCTCTAGGGTTTCTAGTCATTTTTGGGCAGCCTCCTTTCTTCTACTCTTCATCCAAGTTGCATAAGGTGTTTGTGACTCCATTAGAGGTGCAGCACTTGAGGCACTAAGCTTTCTAAAGCCAATCCAAGCAAGGAATTGATTGTTATTGCTATATAACAATCAAAGGTAATTCTCTAAACCCTAATTCAGTTTATAATATGTTAGATCTAAGTTTATTAGTCTTGGATTCATTACATGTACAATAGAGAAACCTAGATCCAAGCATTAGGGTTTGTATGAGCACATAGGATTGTTCTTATGCCTAAAACCCATCAGTGGTATCAGAGCCTTGATTGGTTTCAGTTGTATGTGATGCTTAACTGTTTTGTTTGCTAAAAATCGAGTTTTTGGCCTCTGCCCGACTCAACTCGGCGAGTCAGTATCTGGACTCGGCGAGTTGGCCCCTACTCGGCGAGTTCAGTGCTGACTCGGCGAGTTCGAGCGTCTGACAAAGGGCATTTCGGGATTTAACTGCTATTTTGACTTGGATTTAATGCCTAATTCGTTTTTTGAAGTTAAAATCCGATTTTTATCTTAAATTAATGATTATCCTTGCCAAAACAATAGATAATTTCAAATCTTTTGAATATTGGTTGTTTATATGATAAATATGGATTATTTTAAATTATTTGGTAATTATCTAGTGACTAAAATAAGATTAGGTCAAATATAGATAATGGCTAAATTAATTATTATTTGTTACTTGATCCTTTGTGATGTGAAAAAGTTTCAATTGCACCCTTTAGGTTTCATAGTTTAAATTTGAACTTAAAAGTTTTGTTTATGAAATTTAAATAAGTTAAACCCTTATGTTTTGAAATGTTTCAAAACTTGCCCTCAATTTTTTGAATTTAAAAGATGATTAAATGTTTAATTTTGAAATGTTAAATTCTAAAACCCTAGTGATTTGAAAAGTTCGAATCACACGCTTATGGTTTTGTTAATTAATTAAAGTGTATAATTAAAAGTGATTTAATAAACCCATAAAGTTTTGGTTTACATTTAATTAAATTAAAAGTATATTTTACTAAATTAAACCACCTAGTATTTTAAAAGTGTAAAATACACCCTATACTATATATATAACATTAAAAGTCTAATATTATATATGTATGAGTAAACTGTCAGTCTTACCGTTAGTAGGCCTCATTCACGAAGCTGGTCTATAAGGGGTGTTTAAGGAAATTGCCTATAAAATGGCAATTGAATGGGTATCCACTCTTACCCACTGCACTCTTGACTAGTGGAGGGTCGTTAGCCAAATGGGTAGGATAGGACAAAAACCTTCCATTATAAGTATAATGAAGTACAAAGTAACTAAATGCTTTTTCAAATTCCCAAAACATAGTTACTTTAGGAAAAAATGTGAAATTGTATGCTAATCCATAGAATTACACTTCGTACCCTTGTCAAACGTTAGTGGAGCGTGTGTGGTTAACCGGTACACTAATTTGGTGATGACATTGGTAGCGAAGGGTGACTTGATGTTTGTCATAGATCAATGGAGCGTGTGTGGCTAACCGGCACATTGATTAGGTGATAGTAGCATTGAGTGCACCACGTGATTCGTATGGTTATTCACGCCTTGTTTGTGATCCTCGGCATCCCAATCACAAATAGCAGGGCATAATCGAGATTAAACATGCCATTGAAAAGTTCAATGAATCTCAAAAGATCTAGGAGTTTCAATTCATTTAAAGCCTAAACTTCCCTTTCGTTTTTCGTCGTGGAAATTGGTAAATCGTCATTTACCTACCTTCAAATATTCTGCAACTAGATTACGGCATCCCTCTTCTAGGTTGTAGAGTATTGTGTTGGATCCTAGCCTTAATAACTCATTTGGGTGTTTTATTAAGGACTCAATCAACTTAACTTGAATTTTCTCCCGTTTTGTAAATGTCTGACTCTAACCGTGGTATTCCCGAATCCCAAGGAAAAAGTGTTCCTAATGAAAGTGGAAGCTTGATTCAAAGTGAAGGATCAATGTGGACTAGCTTGATTTTACTTCCTCCTCTTCCTCCCGTTGTTCTCCCTAACCTTCAAGATCGAAGATTTGAAAGGTTCAAGATCACCGAATCCCTATTGGCAATGTAACATCAAGATGGTGAACCCGTGTGTGCTCACATCCTAGGGATGAAATCACACATTGATAGGTTGATTATGTTGGGTGCATCTGTTGGGTTTTGAGCATTCTAACACTCCTAAGTGTACACGCAACCCTAAATACCTTGGATCTATGTTTTCTCTATTATACATACAAATATGAACATCCAAGGTATTATCCTAATCTAGCATATAAAATAATGAATATAACAAGATAGAATACATACCTCTTTCATGTAGAAAGTCTTCATGAAGCTTGAGTGCCAAGTGCCCCAAGTGTGACACCTCAAATGGTTCACACAACACCAAATACACTTGGAATAACTTGAGAGAAATCCACAACTCATGAA
This sequence comes from Lactuca sativa, assembly GCF_002870075.4. NCBI lineage: Eukaryota > Viridiplantae > Streptophyta > Magnoliopsida > Asterales > Asteraceae > Lactuca > Lactuca sativa. The sequence continues at coordinate 92,016,734 of NC_056625.2, read as the reverse complement.
ATCAGCTAGCCCTCATTTTTACACACTCTAGTCGCCGATTTTGGTCAAGAATAAGATCTTTATTTAGTGTTACAATTAGGGTAAACCCTAATTGTCATGACTTTCCATTTCCTTGGATCCATGGGTTCAAATACACCATGGAGAATCCATGGACCATCCTATGGGTTTTAGCCCAACTTGATTATCCATGGAGCATTAGCCCACTATACAAGTATGGATGATTTACACAATGAATGCATATATTTAATTAGTCTTCTTTTGATCACTTAATTAATCCTAGATTAATTCTTGATCAATAATAATTAAATAATCTTATTATTCTTATTATTAATATACTAGAACTTATAATATATTAATAACCATAAGTGTCTTATTTCTCTCATTATAGTCTATCCAAGTGCATGATGCCATGCAACCCAAATGGACCATGCCGGGTCGGGTCAAGTCTTACCAATTATAGTTATGGACTTAGACATTAATCCAACAGTCTCCCACTTGGATAAGTCTAAAACTATTATTGCGTATGACTTCAGGAACCAATTGGCAATCGTAGCTCTCAAAAGCTTCTGTCGAACTCTGACCTTGTCGATGAACTCTGACCTTTGTCAATGACTTGTCCATTAGATAAGTGATCATATATTCCTCCATTCTAGATATCATATGAACTGAGACATGGATTATAATCATTCTCTCTGTCCATTTGTTGTTTCCCGATTTTTGATTTATGATGACTGACTAATTGAACAAATCAAATCAGTCCTGGCCCAGCCGAGCACTTCCATTTGTCATCATCAAATCATCGAGGGGCCCACAGATATCGCTTTTATCCCGAAGGTAAAAGGAATGGATAAACTTCGACTGATATGGTGTGTTCTACTACTTGTTGAATCATACACAAAGGTACGTTTTAGAGCACCGAGTTACCAAGTGCGTTTTCATGCAATCAATGTACAACCAACTCATATTAACAACTCATATCTCTAGGTTTGAAGAATATAAGATATTATCGTCTCATGATCACTCGTGATAAAATCCATGAAGTGATTCCAATGAGCGCGGGTTGAATCCAATGCTCAGAACTTATGAGCACTCATGAGTGTTGTAGCCCTTTGTCCAACACCTTAGGCTTCTACAAGCCAACCCATGACAGTCTTAATTCATATCTACTTCCAACATATGACCGACTGTGGATGGTTTGAATAACTTAGTCATTCCGGAAGAATAACCCAGTTTATTCAGGAAGTCAAAATATGCAAAGTGAAACACAATAATAATTGAATCTAATATGGTATCAAAACCTATGAACATAAATAAAACACCTTTTATTTATCACCATATGATTACACACTATTCATTGTATACTGTTTCAACTATCAACTTTATTCTTGAATTTAAAACAATAGTTGTCCCATGCTCCAAGCATGTACACTATGTTTTCTAAACACTAGTCATGCCATACACCAAGTATGCATACTATGTTTGTCTATGATCTTTACTTTGTGAACTAGATCCATTGAACATAACTTCAATGATCCTCTTTTCACATTCCCAAATCCTTACTGCAAATACAAGAATTCCAAATTCATGTCATTTACTGAAATTTGTTAGATTCTAAACTTATATGCATTGATCTTCTTGTAATGATTATGCACAAAGTCAGAAAGACTTGACAACAATCATTACAGAGCATTCCAAAGGAGATCAACTCCTTGGAAACATCCTTCTTGCATTAAGTTTCCTAATCTTAAACAGATTGAAAATTCTAACTTTGAAACATTTCCAGATTCCATTTCGACTATCACTTCTGAATAAGAGTTGCCTCCTTACAGACTATGTCAATATGGTCCTTCCAGAATTATCACTATACTTCTAACTGTCCTTGAGCACCCAATCTTTGGTAAACCTTAGATTTTCCTCGACAATTGTTTAATCCTTTTAGTCATATCCAGTTCTAAACCTTTTCCCTTCTTAATGCCCCAGGCATTCGGAAAATTTTAGAAAGGATGAATATAGCACATGTAATCGATCCTATATCTGAAGCATATGGGAATCGATTCATGATGTCTCACATTAAGACTAAACCAGTCTTTTGCTATAACATTTCCATTTCAATTTGCCAAGTTCTCATAATTCAGATTATGAAAAGGGATGTCTTAATCATAATCGAATTTTAGAACGCAAATAATGGACTCATATACAAAATTTCCTTATGTTGAGCCATTCCAACATGAAATTCATATATATCCTTGACTAAATGATTAAAACCTCATGATCTAAGCTTATAGATTTGAGATGAAGTATAATTTCCTCTCCCTTAATTATAGCAAAACAACTTTTCCCAATTGAAACCTTTTGTTTTCTATAATTAACATTGCTAACTTGCAATACTTATCATAATTATCATGCTCCCACTAACATGATGATTATTAGCATAACACTTATGCTCCCACTAGCTTTGACATGTACTCAGAAATCAGTTGACTTTCTTACCAAAGTTCAGATATCTGATACTAGATTGTTTTAATAAAACTTTATCAAAATCATACACCTTCCCTTTGATAGCACACTTGTGTATCTAAACAATTATGAAGAAGGATTCTGTAATCATAATGGTTAGACCTTTTTGCCACTTCTCACAAGTCCAGGTTAGTGTGCCGGTAAACCACACACGCTCCACTAACGACTTTGAGAATGCAAATATCACAATTGCTATCTAGCTAAAATCTACTTAGTGAAAGTGTTTCCTCACCATCATTTTCATGAATCGGAGAGAAACCTTATGACACTTAGATTTAATGGTGTATGTGTTCTTATCCATGTGAAATATCAAAACCATAGTCGCAAGACAAGGATAATGACAAATCCAAACTCATATGGACTGAACTTAATCTTAATTTCTTGCCACCTGGCAGCTCAAGGGCCTGCCATTGCTTCCAAGTTGTTGTGAAACAAATTGAGAACTCTAAGAACTCATATGCAAAGCCAACTTTAACTGGAATGGGCACAAAATATTTCAACACGATAGGTTATAAACCTCAAGTCGTGTGCTAGTGAAGAACTTCAGGTTTTATTCTTGATTAGTTCTTGAGACTTTCAAGACCTTTAAGACTCCCACTGTCCTCTTGACATATAAGACTTTCTTGTCAGATATTCAAGAGATAGTGTGGATTCTAATCAAGACAAACACTTCACAAAATTGGCCTAAGTTGGTCTTTGTTTTATCCAAAACATCACAACTTACCAATTTCAAATGTACAAGAGTAGAAAACTTTTACTCTTACATTTGATAAGTCTTTTAAACCTTCTTTAAGAGATGTCACTCAATTTACAATCTTGGAGTATGACTCTAAGACTTGTATTGGAATGAAGTATGACTCATCTTCTTGATTTAACCAATTCAACAATTCAAGTTCCTCTTCTTAGTCATAAGAATGCACTAAGATTTCCTTAGAGAACTAATTGTGCTATGGTTTCTTAATCATTAAGATGATCACAGAACTGATACTAAAGTACTCTCCCATCTTTTCAGATTTGAGAAACTTTTATCCTTCTGCCTAATTTGATTCTTCTTATTCGCTCTGCCATACATTGGAACCTTTTTCTAATGTCTCAGAGTTACCCTTAAGCTTGTAAGTATAATCATATTTACTGAGCTTTAGTAAACTATGACGAATAATCTTATCAATCTTTTGTGGTGGACTTAATCAGTGCACAAGACTATGTACTCAATCCCTTAGTTCATTACTTGACTCACACATTCATGTGAACAAGTAGTTAGTCTTAATTTTCCAATACTTGAAAGTTCTCATTCATCATGCTATACACCTTGCATGATTCCAAGTTCTGGTCCAATTGAAACTTGGGTGATGAGAATCTTTCCTTATTTGGTAAATTTAGACATTACCACAAATGAAAGAATCAATTTCATATTTCCACTCTTGCTATTAATGGAATCATATAAGCAACAATTTTTCCTCAAATGCCATTGTAAGGATATTTTAAAATAAATAAAATCTAAAATTTTCTTTTATTTTAAAAACTTTACGGAAAAACTTATCCTTACAATCCATATGAAAACTTGTTGTTATCTATTCCTAAGCAACATCTCATAACTCCTAAGAAGTAGCTCAAGAATCCGATCTTCAAGCTAGGCGATAGAAATCCATCTACGCGATCAGATTCAGCATATTCTTTCTTTAAGTTTCTTTACTTTTCTTTTGATTCTTAAAACATCAACATGTGACCCAGTCACATCATGTATCAAGAATCTCATATTAGAAACTTAGTAGAGTTAGATAGTGTACTTTACCTGAAGTAGAGTCAAACTTATTGACTTCAACATCCTTAGGTAAATTTGGCAGATTCACAACTAATGAGCCTTCCTTTGGCAATATAAACATATGGACCCTTTGGTAATGGTACACGAGACTATCACAAACTTAGCTTTTCTCTTTACCATTTGGTCAACCGAGTTGACTATGGCCGATCCCTTTCCACTGGGAAGAGAATGTTTTTCTGGATTTCCTGTGTCACTATTGTCAATGTCCATCAAGTTTAAAGGAAGTTGATCTTAACAAATAGATAAGATCATTAAGGGTCATGTCATAGTCTGTTTCATAGGTGTCCCAAAGGAACTCACTATGTGACTTAGAAAGTGATTGAACCACCAACTTTCTCAAGACTTTGACACCCAACTATCCCGGCTTGTCAATATGTGACTACATCTCCAAGATGTGACCACACCTAGACCTTTGCTTGCCAATAGGGCTTGAGTGACCTTAAACTTTTCAAGAATTTGTGGGTTAGGGAGAATAATTGGAGGAGGTGAAAGAAGTATGATTTCCAAGGGACATAATCTTCATTTAGGAAAGCTTGTTTCAAGAGATTTGGGAAGATCATAAATGTCTAAACCAGACATGTTTTGGGAGATATTCAAGATAGTTGATCTTAAGTCCTTAATATGACACCCACTATGAAATATTAAGGCTAGGACCCAACAAACTATTTTATAACTTAGAAGAGGTATGCCGTAATCCAAGCTATAAAATATTTGAAGGTAGGTGAATGACGATTCACCAATTTCCACCAAGATAAACGAAATGTATTATTAGGTTTTAATTGGTTTTGAAACTCCTAGATCTTTGAGATTCATTGAACTGTTCAATGGCATGTTTCAATCTCGAGTGTGCCCTTCAGGTTTTGTGACTGAGATGCCGAGGATCACAAAACAAGGTGTGAAGTAACCATGCAAATTACTTGGTACCCTTAAGTGTTTACCCCTCAATCGATGTGCCGGTTAACCACACACGCTCCATCGATACTAAGATAAACATTAAGTTACCCTTTGCCTACCTTGTTAAATACAAGTTAGTGTGCCGGTTAACCACACACGCTCCACTAACTGACTTAAACAAAGTGCAATGTGTAATTTCATGGATTAGCACCTTATTCACATTTTGCTAAGTAACTAAGATTGGGTATTATTAAGAGTTTAGTTACTTGGTATTTATCATTAATACTTTTAATGAAGGGCGAATTATAGTCCTGTCAAACCCGTTCGGCTAATGACCATCCACCAGTCAAGCAAGCGGTGGGTGAGAGTGGAGACCCATTAAGTTGCCATTTTATAGGCAACAACCTTATACCCACCTTATAGACCGACTTCGTGAATGAGACGTACTAGCGGTAAGACTGACTTTACTCTTATACATATATATATATATATATATATATATATATATATATATATATATATATATATATTATTAACTTATAATATTATAAAGTATAAGGGTTGAATTTTAACTTTTAAAATTCTAAGGGCTAACATGGAATTAAAGTATTCATAAGAGAAAACTTTACAAATTCCAAAACTTGAGGGCAAGTTTTGAAACTATTCAAAACTAATTAATTCCATAACTTATGTGTTTAAAGTAGTTTTAATCCAAAAATTCTTCAAGTTCCATAACTTGAGGACAAGTTATGGAAGACTTTAAACTAATGAAAGAATTAACTTTTCTTTATTTTATAACTTATGAAATTAATTAAGGTTACACTCTTTTTTTATTATTATTTAATGAAGAGACTCTTGGTCCTCCATAACTTGAGGACAAGTTATGGAGTCATAAAACCATTTAATTAGAACTAGACTCTTCATTTTGTAACCTTTGCCAACTTTTATGAGTTTTATGAAACTTAAATGTGACTTTTCATATAACTTGAGGACAAGTTACAAAAACACATTTTAGAATCAACTCTTAGATTAATTTGGATTGAAAACAACTATTTCACTCAACTTTTCTATTAATCCAAGCAACTCATAAGAACAAGATAATTCAAATCAAACTTTTTCATGTAATTAGTCTAAACCTTAAACTAATACAAAACATGAATCTATTGACAATTATCTTTGAAATTGGATTAGCATGAACATTACCACATCAAAAACAAGTTTATAAGTTCAAAAACATCTTAGGGTAATGTTCCTAGTCCAATTCCAGCCAAAAAAGTCGAATTTATGTTGTCTGGGGGTCCAACTCGTCGAGTGCATGAACCAACTCGGCGATTTGGATCAATTTGATCACTTTTTAGGCATGGACTCGCCGAGTCTGATGATTAGACAGCAACAATTTCGATTTTTTAAGCAGTTTTGCAAGTATAACAAGAAAACAATCCTAGGCTCTGATACCACTGTTGGGTTTTGAGCATTCTAACACTCCTAAGTGTACATGCAACCCTAAATACCTTGGATCTATGTTTTCTCTATTATACATACAAATATGAACATCCAAGTTATTATCCCAATCTAGCATATAAAATAATGAATATAACAAGATAGAATACATACCTCTTTCATGTAGAAAGTCTTCATGAAGCTTGAGTGCCAAGTGCCCCATGTGTGACACCTCAAATGGTTCACACAACACCAAATACACTTGGAATAACTTGAGAGAAATCCACAACTCATGAAATCGGCTAGCCCTTATTTTTACACACTCTAGTCGCTGATTTTGGTCAAGAATAAGATCTTTATATAGTGTTACAATTAGGGTAAACCCTAATTGTTATGACTTTCCATTTCCTTGGATCCATGGGTTCAAATACACCATGGAGCATCCATGGACCATCCTATGGGTTTTAGCCTAACTTGATTATCCATGGAGCATTAGCCCACTATACAAGTATGGATGATTTACACAATCAACCCATATATTTAATTAGTCTTCTTTTGATCACTTAATTAATCCTAGATTAATTCTTGATCAATACTAATTAAATAATCTTATTATTCTTATTATTAATATACTAGAACTTATAATATATTAATAACCATAAGTGTCTTATTTCTCTCATTATAGTCTATCCAAGTGCATGATGACATGCAACCCAAATGGACCATGCCGGGTCGGGTCAAGTCTTACCAATTATAGTTATGGACTTAGACATTAATCCAACAACGTCTATCTCCAATAAGTTGGCTGTGGACTGGGTTCTTCAGTCACTCCCTGAATTAGATGATAAGTTCATAAGAGAGTATTATATGATGAAACTTGACACAACCCTCATTGACTTGACTTACATGCTTATTGTTGCTGAATCAGAAATGATTTGGCGAAGTAATGGAGCATATTTTTCTGATAATTCAACCACCCATGCTTCCGTGGACACTCTAGGAGAACCCACCAGTTCCTGCTGCCAAGAGAAGGGGCAATGGATACAAAGCTGCCCGAAGGACCTGAAGAGTCTAAGAGATGGGAGAGTCGATAAGTATGGCTCTACTTCAGGTATAAAATCCACCATCTAACTCCATTTAAATTCCTATTCTTTATTCATAATGTGATAAGATTACATTTGCATGTTTTGCAGGATTAGAGAAAAGAGGAAGTTCGATGGAAGAGCAAGATGGGTCTGATCACGAAGAAATGGACTTCGATCGCATGGATTCAAAGATCATATTTTGAGCTTAGGAAGTTATGATAGATTTGTTAGGAGTATGTGATTACATAGTTTTTCATTCGGATTTTGCATTGTAGGGACATGTTTTTCCGCTGTTTTTATGAATAAAATAAATTTTGGTTTTATCTTATTTGTTTATCCTTACAATGGCATATATGAAAAATTGATGTTTGTGTACTTCTATTAGCAAAATGGATTGATTCTTAATTACATTATTTGTGGAAATGTCAGAAGTTTACCAAATAGGGAGAGTTTCTCATCGCCTAAAGTTTCAATTGGACAGAAACTTGGAATCATGCAATGTGTATTGTATGATGAATGAAAAACTTTCACATTTGGGAAACTTAGACTAATTGTTTGACAAAGTGTCAATTCAAGGACTAGGAGATCAAGTACACTATGTTGTGCATTGATCAAGTCCACCACAAGAGTGATAAAGATATTCGTCATGATTTACTAAAGTTTAGTAAATATGATTATACTTATAAGATTAAGTGTAATTCTGAGTTGATTGAAAGAGTTTCAATGAATAGTAGAACGAATAAAGAAGAATCAAGTAGGCAAAAAGATAAAAGTTTCTCTATTCTAAGAAGAAGGGAGAGCACCTTTTATTGTGTTTGATGATAAGTCTTAATGATTAAGAACCATGTCTGAATTGATCCTCTAAGTGAGTCTTAGTGCAATTGCATGTCTAAGAAGAGGAATCGAGAATTGTAGAAATGGGTAAATCAAGAAGTCAATCATACTTCGTTCCAATATCAAGTATTAAGTAGGTTTATAACACTCATCAAATGTGGAATTTGAAAAAAAATTCTTATTCTTGCACATTTGAAATTGGTAAGTTGTGCTGTCTTAGATAAGGCAAAGACCAACTAGGACCAATTATGTGAAGTATTTTGTCTTGATAAGAACTACACTAACTCTTGAATATTTGATTTGTCAAGAAATGTTTCTTGACAAGAGAATCTTATATATCAAGGAGTCAGTGGGAGTCTTAATGGTCTTGAAAGGTTTCAAGAACAAATCAAGAATAAACCTTATAGATCATCACTAGCACATGACTTGAGGTTTACAACCTATCGTGCTTACATTATTTTGTTTCTGTGCCATTCCAATTGAGTTAATTGTGTATGTGAGTTCTATGAGTTCTCATTTGAATGCATACTAGAGCCTTAGTCGATGGAAAGTACATTGATATGTAAGGACAAGTTACTAAACTACTTGGAAGACATAGTGGGCACTCGTGTTACCATAAGGCAAGAAATCAAGATTAAGAAAGTTCAGTCCATATGAGTTTGGATTTTTCACAAACTATGGTTTTGGCAAATTCACATGGATAGGAACTCATACACCATAAAATCTAAGTGTCATAAGATTCCCTCCTTCATGAAAATGACTGTGAGGAAATGCTTTTACTAAGAGAGATCTTAAGAAGATAGCAATTGTGAAAATTGTATTCACTAATTCGATTATGGTTACGGCATCCCTTTCCATAGTTCGAATTGTGAGATTTGGCAATTAGTTTGAACATTTGAAACTTAGTAACACAAGTTCTAAATTTTTTAAGCACACATATGAGCTATCTAAGGAAAAGGTGTATAAGTTTAAGAAGCTTAGATAAAGGCTTATCGAAGCATCTGGTATTAAAAATATGAATTTCAGAAATTCAATAGGCATTGTTTTTCTGGAAGTTCATTTGTTTTCTGAATACATGTCAAAGCTAGTGGGAGCATAAGTGTTATGCTTATATGATAATAATCATCATGATAGTGGGAGCATAAGTGTTATGATTGTATGATTTTTATGGCGAGTATTGGAAGTTAGCAATATTAATTATAGAAAAACAAAGATTCAATTTGCAAAGTTGCATGGGTTGAAAAGTTGTTTTGATATAATTAAGGGAGAGAATAGTGTACTTCGTTTCAAAATCTAAAGCTTAGAGTGAGAAATTTTAATATCTTCAGTCAAAGGATACGTTGTGTGTTCTCAAATTTCGATTATGATTACGGCATCCCTCTTCATAGTTCGAATTATGAGAACATGACACATAAAATATTATGGCAAAAGATTGGTAAAGTATCATATCTTTATGTAAGACATTATGCATCGTGTCCAATAGGCTTCAGGTATAGGATCGATTGCAAATGCTATAATATTTTACCATTCGAAAATTTTCCAAATGTTTAGTGCATTAAGAGGGAAAAAGGACTAGAATTTGTTTTGACTAAAATAATTAAACAACTATCAAAGGACGATCCAAAGTTCGCTGAGGATTGGTCGCTTGTGAGTAGTTGGAAGTATGGTATTGGATGGACCATATCGACATTATTATGAATAGATAAGATTCTATTAAGAATGAGTTGTCATATGGAAAATGTGGAAATGTTTTCATATTGGGAGTTGGAGATCGAGATTCTATGTCTAGATTAGAAAACTTTATGCAAAAGGAAGTTCAAAGGAATGTACTTTAAATGTGAGACTTCACGTCTATGGAATTGTCTTGTAACAATTTCTAAGAAATTACATTGTAATTTCATTAGCCAAGTCTTGGTGACTTTTGTGCTATGACTTTACGAATGGATCGTTGCGTAAAATGTTAGAATCTAGCATATTCTAGTAGTGGCAAGAACCTTGTGTTCTTACACTAACAGTGAGGATTAAGGAATTGTGAAATGATCATCATTTGAAAAGTTTTCAATTAATCTATTTCACAAAGCATGGACCATAGGAAACAAAGTGTGCATGCTTAGAGCATGGGACAATTGTTGTTGTAATTCAAGTAATGGGTTAATTATCCGAAAGATTAAATGATAAATAATGAGTAATCAATATGGTGGATAAATAGAAGTGTTTTATTTACTCTCACAAGTTTGGGGCCATATAGGATTAAGTATTATTATTATGTTTCAGTTTGCATGTTTTGACTTCCAGAATAACTAGGTTATTCAAACACCCACAGTCGGTCATACGTTGGGAGTAGGTATGAATAAAGACTGTCATGAATCTGTCTGTAGATTGTCTGAAGTGTTTAGACATGGCACAAGGTTGCTGCAGAGTTCATGAGTGCTTTGATAAGATTAGAGTATTGGATTAAACCCACGCTCACTTGGATCACTTCATGGTTTTATCACGAGTGATTAGTGAGACGATAATATTATATATTCTTAAAACGGAGACGTGTGAGTTGTTATTTGTTGGTCGGTTGCACATTCATGATAAGTAAACGCACCAGTAACTTGGTGTTATAAAAGTTATTGTTGTCTGTGATTCAATCAGTGAATGCAAGCAAGCATATGAGTCAAAGTTTATCCATTCTTTTTACCCAAAGTGGGATAAAAGCGATATTTGTAGGCCTCTCGATGGTTTAGTGATGACACCTAAGCACTTGGCCAAGCCGGGACTAAGTTGATGTGTTCAATTGTAGTCTGTTGTCTGTCGTCATAAATCGGAAGTCGGGAAACAGTATGGAGAGAATGATTGAAATTCAGGTCTTTTTTCTATACGATATCTTGAGAATGGAGGAATATATAATCCCTTATCTAGAGGACACACTATCTGATAAGATCAAAGTTGACAGCGGCTTTTGAAAGCTACGATTGCTGATCAGGTTCTGAAGTAATACGGAAAATAGTTATTAGACTTATCCAAGTGGGTGACTATTGGATTAGTGTCTAAGTCCATAACTATTTTGGTATGTACTTGACCCGATTATGAGCATGGTCCTTTTGGGTTGCCTTCACCATGGCAATATGTAGGATGAATTAAGGAGAGAAAGGTTTAAATATGATTTATTAATATATTATGAGAATAATATATTAAAGGAGAAATCATATTGTTTAATTAATATTACTCAAGAATTAATTAAGAATTAATTTTGTGGCTAAAAGAGATTAATTAAATTTAGGGGACTGCACTGCAATTATTGGATAATTGAGTTATTGGGCTAAGGAATGCTAAAGGAACAAGGGGTGAACGAAATTATGATGGGAGCCCATCATATTTTCGTCCATGGCCTTATCCAGAAGGTTCCATGGGATGCTTAGAGTTTAAGCTGTCTATTAGGCTTTTTACTGAAACCCTAGCAACCCACATAAGTATATAAAGGACCCCTTAGGCCCCAAAAACGTGGAAAACTAATTCTCTAGGGTTTCTAGTCGTTTTTGGGCAACCTCCTTTTTTCTCCTCTTCATCCAAGTTGCATAAGGTGTCTGTGACTCCATTAGAGGTGCAACACTTGAGGCACTAAGCTTTCTAAAGCCAATCCAAGCAAGGAATTGATTGTTATTGCTATATAACAATCAAAGGTAATTCTCTAAACCCTAATTCAGTTTATAATATGTTAGATCTAAGTTTATTAGTCTTGGATTCATTGCATGTACAATATAGAAACCTAGATCCAAGCATTAGGGTTTGTATGAGCACATAGGATTGTTCTTATGCCTAAAACCCATCAATTAGAGGCGTAGTATAGGGTGAACTTGAACCTTTGTGTAATCGTTTCAAGAAATAATATAAACCCTAGTTTTGCTATTTGATGTGTTGTATGATTGTGTGATTTTCTTGTATGGTGACTTGGTCGACTGCGGGACAATACTTGGGACAAGTATGAGTAGGTGTGAAAGTTAGTAGATCCATATACTACCGAAGCACAGGACTCACACTTGGATCAAGGAAAGTCACAAGGTTACCAAGAAGATAATGATAGATTCCGTTTTATTTGAGTATGTCATTACCCTTGTTTCGCTAATGACTAGTGAGATGGTTGTTATTCCGACCCTAGTGGTCATATAAAATTGAGTTCGACTGCGATGAGTATGTTACGTGGTCTAGAGGGCCAAGTTAGATGTAACATCTGACTTAATTCAGAAGGTTGAAATTAATGCGACCAATAGTATCGCGCTCGTTGTGAAAAGAAGTTTGCAGGTAGAAGTGCTACATGCAGAAATGTGATTATATCACATTAGAATATGAAGGAAGGCATATTCCATTTTGGAATTTAACTATAAAAGACCGAGTCTAAGCGTCACATCATGCGATGAGAGGTCAATAGAGCACGACCCATCGGTCTGTTGCAATAGATAAATTAAAGTATTTATCCTAAGAAGAGGGAGGAGTCCACGATACGGACTTATTTGGTAACTCGAAGGTTACGATTGAAAGTACAACATGGTATGAAATGCATATGCAAGATTTGTGCATCGTCTGCAGTCAAGAAAGCCATAAACTTAAATACTCTTTCGAGGAAACATAGAAGTTACTGTTATTACCTAGGATGAAGAATTAACGTGTGGAATCATTATGCCAGTCCTATTTCGTTGATTATTCTGGGACGTAATCATCCTAAGGGGGAGATAACTGTAACGCCCGTAGACTAGGGTTAGTCAATTTAGAGATGATAAGCGTCAAAATTGACTTTTCGATAGAAGATTATTTAGAATGAATAATCTTAACTAAGTTGTAGTATATGTTATAAGGATTCTGTACATATAAAGAACGCCAAAATCCTAGTTATAACGAAGAAGTTATGACCTGTCGAAGTTTCGTGACAGAACCAGCACGACACAGCGCAACGTAAAAAGTGAATTTACGTTAGAGTGATATTTAGCCTTTGCAATCTAAACGAAAGTCGTAGAATACATTAAACCGTGAGCGTGCTTAAAAAGAACGTCCAAATCTGACTTCGTATGAGGAAGTTATGATTTTTCAAAGTTTCAGCTTAGCAGTATGCAGCCCGAATACTCGTTTTGAGATCAAGCCGTTTTTAGCTGAAACAATCTAAACAAGAATCGAAGATCTCGTCAATGGTAGTGCAATGGTAAAAAGATAAACGCAAAACGGACGTCGGATGGAGTAGTTATGAACTTATAACAGAGTTTTCTTGTCTCGGCCTACTAAAAATAGTATAATAAAAATAGATTCAAAATTAGCCGACAGAGTCTAAATGAAAGTTGTAGGGTATAATCTCACCTACACGTGGATATAAAGAACGTCAAAAACGTAGCTCGTATGCGAAAGATATGAATTTTAGAAAATCATGGCACGCATACCAAAGCTTATCCGAAGAGAGCCTGGGGATATGAGGTACACCCAGTGTACTGCTTATTTCCTCAGTCTAGAAGAGGCCACGTTCCCCCACGCAAAGTTCGCCACGTGGAAGCCTTATCTGGAGTACGCCCAGCGAAGGGCCTCGGTACGCCCAGCGTAGTCCGAGGTCTCGCTGCTATAAAAGGGCATGCGAGGTTGCCGGTTTCTTTTGCCAAAATCCTTCTTTTCTCTCCCCAAATTTCCTCGTTTTGTGTGCAACTTATATCCCGAAGCCCCAAAGATCCCGAGAAGTGCGATTCCCGAGCCGAAGCTCTGCCCGCGAGGAACCCGGTTTTTGTGAAGATCTTCTAGATCTACCGAAGAATACTAGTTCTACAAGTCGTAGTGTTGTCCGATCATCTTCTGATCAAGTGAGTGTATAGTCCCTTTCATAAACACGATAATAATACAAGTATTGTTTGAATGTATTAAGTATATTGTTGTTTATATGTGTGAGTGGGTGGTAACTTTCTTCTACCACATAGATATGAAGTATTTGCTATGAAATACGTGCTATGTGTTTATATGTTGTTGGTTTACTTGAGATGGTTGTTGAATGATTGTTTTATACAGGTTTTAAATGATATAAATTGTATATGTATGTTATATCTACAAATATGTTGGGTAGAACATGGGTAGACGAATTAGTTGGTGTGTGAGGACGGATGAGTTTGAGGATGAGACGAAAGACGAACCTTGGTAGCTATGGATTTAGTACCGTATAGACAAACCTTGGTAGCTATGGATTTAGTACCGTATAGACAAAGCTTGGTAGCTATGGATTTAGTATCGTATAGACAAACCTTTGTAGCTATGGATTTAGTACCGTAGAGATGAGCGCTGGTAGTTATGGATTTAGTACTGTTAGATAAACGTTGGTAGCTATGGACTTAGTACCTACACTGGTAGCTATGGACTTAGTACTCGATGAATGAACCATAGAAGCTATGGAATTAGTGCTTTACGAAGGAACCTTGGCAGCTATTGTCTTAGTGCCTAATAAAGAATCCTGGCAGCTATTGTCTTAGTGCCTAATATGGAGTAAACGAATAGATAAGTCTTAGGGTAAACCCTTTAGAGTAAGGAAGATATGGGTATGGGAAATTGGGTTGATCATTTGATAATTAATTATAATAATTATATTATTATGGGTTGAAAACCGTATATGCTCACCAGGCTCCCAAGCCTGACCCACTCAGTTTTCTTTGCATTACAGGTAATGGCACAAGAGTATACGTTGTGGACTTGACGAGAGATTTTGGATTATAGATCGATAGTTATAAATGACTGTTGTAAGGTATATTTTCACTGTTTATGCCTTTGGTCTGTATCGGAACATGACATCCCAAGATTTTGTTATTTAATAAAAATGCATTTTCTTTGATGAAATGCTTTGATAAATTCGTATCATATTTTTGTTTTGGGAACAAATTCCGCAAATGTTTTCTTTAAAAGATTACTTTGATTTTAAAAAATAAAGCATAAACAAAACGGTCTTTTCTGGCCGTGAAATTGGGGATGTCACATAATAGGTGGTGGAGCCTTTGGCCAGTGATCCAGGAGTTGAGATTTATCTACCGAGTCGACATCTGCGAGGTGAGTTATCCTCACTATATCAATAGGTTCTAAGGCACCAAGGCTGGCCCTTTAGTTGTTATTGTCATGATGTGATACGTGTGGTTACGATATGTTATATGCGGTTATCATCTGATAGATGGGAATCAGGATATATAGTACATTATGCTTTATGGTCCTTAGGGACTGGTAGGATGGCGGCCTGCTAGGTCGGTGCTTTAGTTATAAGAGAATGCAATGATTGATGATCAGTGAGATAGATGTGTTTGATGTCTGTATATGTCGATATCTATTAGTTATGCACATATGATTATTTGTTCGTTGGTTGGGTTGAGGTGGTCCTGCTTTGTGCTGAAGGCCAATAACCTTATGAGTGGTCCGGGGAGACTGTAGGCCCATGTGGCGGTCCAGTCATGTCGAAGGCTCTATATAGATTTAGTCAGACTATAGGCATGTTGATTGGTTGATTACTACTGAGATGGTATTGTCAGTGTGGTATGGTATTTTGGGGGTAGCTCACTAAGCCCTCGGGCTTACAGTTTTCAGTTTATTATTTCAGGTACTTGAGGAGATCATGGCAAGGAGCATGCGTGACCGTACCGCTCCTCATCCTTATGATATGATTTTGGGACACTCTGATGGACATTAATTGAAAATGTTTTGTAAACAATTGGTTGTTGGCTTAAATTATGATTAAAAGTTTTAAATTTGGCGTAAAATTTATGGATGTTACACATGGTTAGGTCCAAATGTCCAAGTGTCGATTTTTATGACTTTACATCACTAAAGACACTCAAAGAAGCTGATAATACACTATGGAGATCAATATCTCATAAAGCATCCAACAAAGGACCAAAACCCTAAAATCTACTCAATGATGCACAAAACACAAAGGAATGAGAAAGATTTGAGCTTTATATCTCTAACTGAAACTCCAACCACATATGAGCTTAGATCCAAAGCCTAGACCCCTATTCCTTCCTCTTCAATGCTCCATCTTCACTCCAAAGAACCACAAAATTACTAAATAGCTCACAAGTGGGCACAGAAGCTTAAGGGATGAATATCTAGGGTTTGAGAGGGTTGATGTCTAGGAATGGTGGCCAGAAATGAGGCCATCATGTCCCTTAAATAGGGGCACACCCTAATTTAGGGTTTTCACTCATACCCTCTGGTATGCCCAGCCTACTAGGTGGCTTCCGCGTCCAAAGCACGCACATTAGTACGCTGAGCGTACATACACGTACGCACCACGTACTCATTTATAACCATTTCTCAATAAAGGGCCAAAATTGACATATACCAAAAGAATAAGGGTCAATGAGTTATTACATGATATTGGGATGTTACACCTTCGGTCTCTTTCAACCGGTACTTGTTCTTTTTCTGTAACGCCTTGATTCTCATGTATGGACTTAAATAAGAATTTCTTTAGTTTTAAGTTCTACTCGATGAGTTAAGGCTGCCCTACTAGTTGAGTAGCAACGAGGTGGGATCGCGAATTTAGTGACCTACTTTCCGAGTCCACAAAGGGACTCGAAGAGTAGGAGCTGGCTGATGAAACCCTAAATTTCGGGGCATTTCACCCTATTTAAAGGATCATTGTACATTCCCTAGCCTCCCCTTCACTGCCTCTCGTCCCTCTAAAGCCCTAATCGTGTGTGATCTCATTTTTGTGCATCTTAAGCTTGAAGGAGGATCTTCTTGGAGAAAAGATCATAGAGATCAAGCATTCAGAAGCAAGGAGCTTGGAGGACCTGAGATCTATTATAGTTAGCATATTCTGGAAGGTATAAATCGTCACCCTAACCTCATTCATTCTATTGGGCAACTTCTAGGGTTTTCATAGTATGCTTGGAAGCTACTATTCTTTGCAATCTCAGATCTGATGTTGTAACTTCAGAACTGAACTCCTTTGGGCTTCTTAGTACATAAAGTTTCCGGTTTGTGCAAGAATGAGACTCTCCCAAGGTGTAAAACTCTATTGGAAGCATAGATTGGTCATTTAGGGCCTTTAGAACCTTGCATGTGCGTAAAGTTTGCAACTTTACATGATAAATATGCCTTAGAAGATTGGATCTGTAACGTGGAGCGTTGCCATTGCTTAAAAAGTGTCTGCGTGGATGGAGGTCTGCGAGGACTCAGCGAGTTGGATGAACTACTCGACGAGCCCGATGAATTTGACCGTGAACTCGACGAGTTGATGAACGAATCGACGAGTCCGTTGAAGTTGGCCTTGAACTCGACGAGTCGTTAGAAAAATTAGCAAGTCGACTAAGGTTCCCCCGATTCTTGGACACGTATGAGCTCGACGAGTTAAAGGAGAACTCGACGATCCAGTCAAGGATTTCATAACTTCTCGAGTTCAGGAAGGACTCGACGAGTTGGTGAACTGCACTCGATGAGTCGAGTCAACATGGACCGTTGACTTTGACTATGGGCGTTGACTTTGACCGAGAGTTGACCAGATGACTTCTGAGGGTATTTTGATAATTTAGACACTTATGAAAAAGGGTTTTATGGTATTTATAGGTAGTGAAGTTCGTGTTGGTGATCCGGGAGTTGAAGCTTTCTAGTTTCTGACGTCAGTTGCGAGGTAAGTTATCCTCACTATACTAAGGGGTCTAAGGCACCAAGGCCGGCCCATTGGATTTGATATCCTAGTAGTTATTGATATGTTGAGTTTGAGTTAGTGATGTATGCCAGTTGATATGCTAGTCGGGTAGATCTATAGGACTTCCAGTGATAGTATATTATTATATGTATGTGATTAGTTATGATACATGTCGACATCTTATATGGGGTGGGTTGAAGTTGTAGTGCTCCGGGTGGTAGCCAACAAACCCTAGAGTATTCTAGATATGAGCTGAGGGCCCGATAGGCATTCCAGACTCATATTGAGGACTCGGGAGCATTCCAGATACGAGCTGAGGGCCCGGTAGGCATTCCAGACTCGTATTGAGGGCCCAGGGGTAGTCCAGCTGGTAAGACTGTGGACCCAGTGCATGCTGTACTGTTTGTGCGATATGATATGTTAATGTTGATATTGCTTTGTGGACTGTATGTGTATCGGTATTTTGGGGGTAACTCACTAAGCTTTCGGGCTTATAGTTTCGTTTTATTGTTTCAGGTACATCAGGGGATCGAGGCAAGGCCAAGGCGTGATCATACAGCTCCTCTTATTATGTTTATGTTTCTGGGAACAACTCTGATAATCAATATTTTGAAAGCAAAGTTGTAATGTTTTAATGAACTTGACATGTTTTAAAAAGTTCAAATTGGGTTGAAATTTTGGATGTTACAAGTTGGTATCAGAGCCTTGATTTGAGTGAATTGGAGGAACACTTGTGTGAATCCAGTCTCAAATCAAGGAAAGGTTTTCAAAATAATTTTAAATGGTTTTCAAAATAACTAAAAGAGGATGCGAAGTGTACGATCAGCCGGAGCCAGTTAGTAGACCCCAAAATACCATACAGTTATTCGATTATGTGATATGTTAGAACAACATGCTAGTACTAGGCTAGGGATCTTCAGGAACTGCATGGTAGAATTACCTTATTACATGATGCATGCTAGCCTAGGGTCTCCCTTATATGAAATTGACATCATTACTGTAGTTATCTAGTGTAGGCATCATGGTTATACATAATTAAGATCTTATAGCCTGAGAATATTTGATTTAGCCTTATGTGCTATTCTTGTTTGATTGGGAGCTTAGGGTAGGATTGAATATTCGAAAGTATATGGGGTCCAGCATTATGTATGGATAGCATGCACTAGTGCTGCAGGGTTGGTGGAAGTTTCATGGGTGGATAGGTTGTTTGGGATGAGTCTGCCGACTTCGAGGCATTTAGCCTTCCTTTAGGAGTGAGGCTTGAGTGCTCGATATGATTATGTGTATTGTTAGGGCTTTGTGATGATACTTAGAACAAATATGGGTAGGTATGGAAGGTAGTATGGGCCCGTACTACTAAAAGCACAAGACCCATACGCGTAAAAAGGAAGTCACAACCCCTAGGGTTTTATTGGGGGTTGGTCCCTAGTTTTTCGTATGAATTATCTGATACCTTGTGTTATGTTTCAGAATGGTGATGACCAGGCGCTTTGTGACTGGATCCGATTCGAGATCAAGATCTAGATTAGGAAAGGGCGGACAGGGAGAGCTGACAGCGCCCGAGACTATCGGCCAGATGAGGCCAGATTAGATGGATGACAAGATCCGAGCGATCCTACACGATCAGGTTGCTGCGTTGTTTAAGGCTGAGTTGCCGGAGATTTTCAGGTCGATTAAGACCGCCATGGTGGAGTATTTTTATGAGCGTTACGCAGCCGTTGCAGAGACAGTCGCCGCAGCAGCTGGATCAGCTGTATCTATGGCAGGGGGAGGAGTTGGTAGGGATTTTCAGTACCGGGACTTTAACAACACGAAGCCCCCTACTTTTGATGGGACGTAGGATCCCATCAAGGCTATGAGATGGATTTCAGATGTGGAGGGGTGCTTCTTCACCTACTCGTGTCCTACTGACCAGAAGATCAGGTGTGCTCTAAACCTGCTTAGGTCCAGGACCAAGGACTGGTGGAGACTTGCAACTGGGGATTACACTAAAGATTAGTGAGTTGTTGTTACTTGGGAGCAGTTTAGGGATATGTTCCGCGCCCGTTACATTCCGAGGGTTGATCAGGAACGTTTGGCATAGGAGTTTCTGAGTTTGAGACAGGATGGAGAGTTGGTGACGGAGATCACCCGTATGTTCACCGAGTGGGCTATGTTCTACCCAAAGTTCGCTTCCGAGAAGTCTCAGATGACCCGTTATCTGAGTATGCTCAAGACTGATATCTGACAGTTTATATCTACCCAACAATGTGATACTCTTCTGGAGTTGCAGGAGGCCACCAGATGGCAGGAGCTAGAGATTGAGCTGCAACTGAGGGAGCAGGGGCCGGCCCCGGCACAGTCGTAGCTGGTGCTGAAGCAGTTTAAGACCGCTGATACTTGGACCGGGGGTCAGCAGGGCTGCACTTGTGGGAAGTGTGGCAAGGGTCACTCTAGGGTATGTCGGGCTGGTAGTGGGTGCCACAAGTGTGGCAAGGAGGGGCATTACGCGAAGGATTGTCGCCAGGCCGCCCCAATTCAGGGTATGAGGTTATGCTATCACTATGATCAGGTCGGCCACATGAGGGCCAACTGTCCACTACCTGCCGCCAAACTGGTGCAGGCTGCAGCGCCGGCTACCTTGAGGATCACGGATGAGAGACCAGTCAGGACAGAGGCTCCGAAGGCTCAGGTTTGTGCTTTCCAGCTTACGTCGGAGGAGGCCAGACCAACACCAAATGTGGTTGCTAGTATGTTTCTATCCTTATCTCGTTTTATTTATTTGTTGTATGCTTATCTGTTGTACCTGTGATTACGTAAGTTTTTGGTGAACTCTTTTCTTGCTTTGGTCTTATTTTACTCAGGGCAAGTCAGATCTTCATGTCTCAGTCTTTTAGTAGGGAGTTTAGTGCGCCAGTGGGCGATTTAGAGTGTCCGTTGCGATTACCCATCGCCAACGAACACGAGGTTTCTACTTCTTCAGTTTGTCGAGGATGTGACTTGGAGATTTTCGAGGTGTCTTTTCCGATAGATTTGATTCCGATCCCCATGGGGAAGGTGTGCGTGATTGTGGTCATGGATTGGCTAAGTTGGTTCGGTGCTATGATTGATTGCGAGGGCCAACGAGTGGTGGTTCGAACCCCAAGTGGGGGAGAATTGGTTATATATGGTGAGGGCACCAGAGTAGGATCAGGGTTCTGTTCAGCTGTCAGGGCGTGACAGTACATTCAACATGGGCGTATGAGTTATCTAGCGTATGTGGTAGATACGCGAGTCAGGGACCAGACCTCGGTTTCCGATGTACCAGTGGTCAAGGAGTTTTCAGATGTGTTTCCGGAGGAGTTGCCAAGGATACCTCTAGAAAGGCAGGATGAGTTCAGGATCGACCTGGTGCCAGGTGCGACCCCTATTGCTAAGGCGCCGTACCGATTGGCACCACCAGAGATGTAGGAGTTGTCGTCGTAGCTACAGGAACTGCTGGGCAAACAACTCATTCGACCTAGCAGTTCTCCATGGGGAGCGCCTTTTCTTTTTGTCTGGAAGAAGGAAGGTTCACACTGGATGTGCATTGATTACTGGGAGTTGACCAAACTAACGGTGAAGAACCGTTACTCACTCCTGAGGATAGACGACCTCTTCGATCATTGCAGGGCGCATCTTGGTTTTACAAGATAGATTTGAGATCTGGGTATCATCAGGTCAGGGTCAGGGAGGAGGACGTGGAGAAGACCGTGTTCCAAACTCGTTATGGACATTAGGAGTTCATGGTGATGCCGTTTGGGCTCACCAACGTGCCAACAATATTTATGGACCTGATGAATCGGGTCTGCAGACCGATGCTTGACCGCTTAGTTGTAGTGTTTATAGATGATATCTTGGTGTATTACAAGACCCGAGAGCAACATGAGGAGCATCTGCAAGAGTTGTTGGGAGTCCTGAGACGAGAACGGCTATACATCAAGTTCTCGAAGTTTGACTTTTGGTTGCGAGAGGTCTAGTTCCTCGGACATCTCATTAACCAGGAGGGGATTTTGGTCGATCCGGCCAAAATCGACGCGGTTATGCAGTGGGAGATCCCGAAATCTCCCTCATATATTTGGAGCTTTCTGGGATTGGCGGGATACTACCGGAGACTCATATGGCATTTCTCCAAGATTGCAGTACCCCTCACTCGTCTGACGAGGAAAGGGGTGGATTTCTGGTGGGGCCCCGAGCAGGAGAGGGCGTTTGAGACCCTCTGTAAGCATTTGTGTGAGGCACCAGTCTTGACACTACCGGAGGGAGTTGAGGATTTTGTGGTGTTCTGTGATCCATCCGTCACAGGTTTAGGGGTGTTCCTCATGCAGAAAGGACGAGTGATAGCCTACGCATCGTGGAAGCTGATGCCGCATGAGACGAGATACCCTACACATGACTTGGAGCTGGGGGCGCTGGTGTTCGCCCTTAAGATATTGATACATTACCTTTATGGGGTCCGTTGTACCATTTACACGGATCACAAGAGCTTGAGACATATCATGGATCAGCCGAACCTGAACATGAGGCAGCGCAGGTGGCTGGATGTAGTCAAGGACTACGATTGTGAGATCCTTTACCACCCTGGTAAAGCGAATGTGGTTGCGGATGCTTTGAGCCGCAAGTCGGCTGGATCTTCTACTCCTGCTGTATGTATGAGGATAGCGGTGGATTCTCCGCTTGTGAGTTTGATCAGATATGCCCAGGTAGAGGGCATACGACCGGAGAATTGGATGTTGGAGAGGATCAAGGGTGAGAATACCAGGTTCGTGCAGGATAGTCGGGATTACTGACCCAATGTGGTCGGGTTTTGGGTTCCATTGTCTGGTGGGGTTAGGCAGATGGTTATGGAGGAGGCTCATAAGTCTCACTTCTTTATTCACCCGGGAGCCACCAAGATGTACCGAGACTTGTGTTTGAGCTATTGGTGTCCGTGTATGAAGCACGAGATTGCTTGGTACGTCGACAGGTGCTTAACCAGTAGGATGATCAAGGCCGAGCATCAGAGACCGCTTGGCAAGCTGCAACCCCTGGAGATTCCCATGTGGAAATAGGAACAGATCACGATGGACTTTATTACAAAGCTGTTGGATATAGTGTCTAAGTCCATTACTATATTTGGTATGTACTTGAGCCGACCCGACATGGTCCATTTGGATTGCATGGCATCATGCACTTGGATAGACTAAATGAGTGAAACAAGACACTTTTGGTTTATTAATATATTATAAGTTCTAATATATTAATAATAAGAATAATAATATTTAGTTAGTATTAATCAATAATTAATTTGGAATTAATTATGTGATCAAAAGAAGACTAATTAAATATATGGGTTGATTGTGTCAATCATCCATAACTTATATAGCGGGCCAAGGCTCCATGGATTACCAAGTTGGGTTAAACCCATAAGATGCTCCATGGATTCTCCATGGGGCTTACATAACCCATGGGTCATGGAAATGAAAGGTCATGACAATTAGGGTTTACATGGTGTAACCCTAATTGTAACATACTGTATAAAGAAGCTATTATTCACCATTTTTCGGGAACTAGAGTGAATCAAAGAGGGCTAGCCAAAAATCCAAGTGTTCTTATTGTCTTAGAGTTTATTCCAAGTGTACTTGGTGTTGTGTGAAGCATTTGAGGCATCACACTTGAGGTGCTAGGCTCACAAGGTTTCAAAGGAATCCAAGCTACAAAGAGGTATGTAATTCTTACTAACTATTAGAATAAAAGATCCCCATGTATGCTAGATAGGATTATGAACCTTGGAAAATCATTTTCCATGTATCTTAGTCAAACAAAGATCCAAGGTTTCTAGGGTTGCATGTACACCATAGGAGTGTTAGAATGCTCAAAACCCAACAAAAGCTACCAAAGACGACGAAGGGGTTTGATGCCATTTGGGTCATCGTGGATCGATTGACAAAGAGTGCCCATTTCTTGGCCATATGAGAGAGTTCGTCGGCCGAGAAGCTGGCCGAAGTGTACGTTCGCGAGATCGTGTCTCACCATGGGATTCCCGGCTGATATCTAGAACTGAGGATTATATGATCACTTATCTAAAATGGCACTCCATCATCTTCTCAGTTCCGAGAGACCTTGAAAGAGCTAAGATTGTTGATCGGTTCCTGAAGTCATACTTGCAACTATAGTTATTAGAGTTATCCAAGTGGGAGACTGTTGGATATAGTGTCTAAGTCCATAACTATATTTGGTATGTACTTGACCCGACCCGACATGGTCCATTTGGGTTGCATGGCATCATGCACTTGGATAGACTAAATGAGAGAAATAAGACACTTATGGTTTAGTAATATATTATAAGTTTTAATATATTAATAATAACAATAATAATATTTAGTTAGTATTGATTAATAATTAATTTGGAATTAATTATGTGATCAAAAGAAGACTAATTAGATATATGGGTTGATTGTGTCAATCATCCATAACTTATATAGTGGGCCAAGGCTCCATGGATTATCAAGTTGGGTTAAACCCATAAGATGCTCCATGGGGGTTACATAACCCATGGGTCATGGAAATGAAAGGTCATGACAATTAGTGTTTACATGGTGTAACCCTAATTGTAGCATACTATATAAAGAAGCCATTATTCACCATTTTCAGGCACTAGAGTGAATCAAAGAGGGCTAGCCGATAATCCAAGTGTTCTTATTCTCTTAGAGTTTATTACAAGTGTACTTGGTGTCGTGTGAAGCATTTGAGGCATCACACTTGAGGTGCTAGGCTCACAAGGTTTCAAAGGAATCCAAGCTACAAAGAGGTATGTAATTCTTACTAACTATTAGAATAAAAGGTCCCTATGTATGCTAGATAGGATTATGAACCTTGGAAAATCATTTTGCATGTATCTTAGTCAAACATAGATCCAAGGTTTCTAGGGTTGCATGTACACCATAGGAGTGTTAGAATGCTCAAAACCCAACTGTGGTATCAGAGCCTAGGCTTGTTTGTTTGATACTTGGTGCGAAATAGCTGAAAAACGAATTTTTTTTGTTCACTGCATGTATGAACTCGCCGAGTCCATGGGGGGACTCGACGAGTCCATGAAGAAATGCATGCTACTCGTCGATTCTGTTCATGCACTCGACGAGTAGAGGCTGCAGTATCCAGATTTTCAAGTTATGCTGCTAGAAATGGACTAGAAACACTACCCTAAACTGTTTTGATGTTTTAAAACGTGTTTTAGTTGGTGTAATGTTTATGCTAATCCATTTTCAATGGCTATTATCAAAAATTATAAGTTTTATATAAGTTTGTTATGATTCTTGAAATTCATGATAATCATGTTCTTGAACTTATGAATTTAGATAATCATAGGAATTATTTGTAACCTCCATGTTAGTTAATTCTTGATCATTATGTGTTTTAATGGAGTCTATAACTTGTCCTCAAGTTATGGAAAACCAAGAGTCACCCTTGAATTAAAAGCAATAAAAGAACACAAGAGTTATGAAAATGAAGAGTCTTCGTTTTAATACTCTAATAAAATCATAAGTTATGAGAAATGAAAAGTTTTGAAAGTTTACAAAACTTTCCCTCAAGTCTTAAAACAAGTAAAGTCATAATTAAAACTTTATTTCCAACCCTTAGAATTTTAAATATTAAAATTCAACCCTTATACTTTATAATATTATAAGTGAATAATAATTATATATGTATAAGATCAAGTCGTCTTACCGCTAGTACGCCTCATTCACGAAGCTGGTCTATAAGGGGGGTATACGGTTGTTGTCTATAAAATGGCATCTTAATGGGTGTCCACTCTCACCCACCGCTTCCTTGATCGGTGGAGGGTCGTTAGCCGAACGGGTAGGACAAGGACTTATAAATTCTGATAATAAGTATTATGAATATACTAAAGTAACTAAACATTTATTAATTCCCAATCTTAGTTACTTTAGGAAAATGTGAATAAGGTGCTAATCCATGAAATTACACTTTTCACTTTGATTAAGTCGTTAGTGGAGCGTGTGTGATTAACCGGCACACTAACTTGGACTTATCAAGGTAGGCAAAGGGTGACTTAATGTTTATCATAGTATCGTTGGAGTGTGTGTGGTTAACCGGCACTTCGATTGAGGGGTAATACATTAAGTGTACCAAGTAATTTGCATGGTTACTTCACACCTTGTTTTTTGATCCTCAGCATCCCAGTCACAAAACCTGAAGGGCACACTCGAGATTGAAACATGTCATTGAACAGTTCAATGAATCTTAAAAGAATCTAGGAGTTTCAAAAACCAATTAAAACCTAATAATACATTTCGTTTATCTTGGTGGAAATTGGTGAATCGACATTCACCTACCTTCAAATATTTTATAGCTTGGATTACGACATCCCTCTTCCAAGTTATAAAATAGTTTGTAGGGTCCTAGCCTTAATATTTCATATTGGGTGTTATATTAAGGACTTTAGATCAACTATCTTGAATATCTCCCAAAAGATGTCTAGTTCAGACATCTATGATCCTCCCAAATCTCTTGGAACTTCACTTCCTCCAGCTCCTCCAATTATTCTCCCTATCCCACAAGTTGAAGGTCACTCTAGCCCTATTGGCAAGCAAGGTCTATGTGTGCTCACATCTTGGAGATGAAGTCACATATTGACAAGCCGGGAGAGTTGGGTGTCAAAGTCTTTAGAAAGTTGGTGGTTCATTCACTTTCTAAGTCACATAGTGAGTTCCTTTGGGACACCTATGAAACAGACTATGACAAGACCCTTAATGATCTTATCTATTTGCTTGGTGCTGCTAAATCAACAATGATTTGAGGACTAGTAAAGCAAATTTGATTAGAAGATCAACTTCCCAAACCTTTAATGGACGTTGCCAAATGGTGACACTGGAAATCTAGAAAAAGCATTCTCTTCCCAATGTAAAGGGATCGGGCATAGTCAATTCAGTTGACCAAATGGTAATGAGAAAGGCTAAAGGAAGGGGAATTAGTTGTGAAGCTGCCAATTTTTACCTAAGGATGTTAAAGTCAATAAGTTTGACTCTACTTCAGGTAAAATCCACTATCTAACTCTGTTAAGTTTCTATTCTGAGATTCTTGATACATGATGTGACTAAGTCACATGTTGATGTTTTAACAATCAAAGAAAAGTGAAGAAACTTAAAGAAAGAATATGCTGAATCTGATCGAATAGATGGATTTCTATCACATAGTTTGAAAATCTGATTCTTGAGCTACTTCTTAGGAGTTATGATATATTGCTTAGGAATAGATTACAACAAAGTTTTCATGTGCTTTGCACTGTAATGATAGTTTTTCCACAAAGGTTTTAAAATAAAAGGAAAATTTTTTTATTTTATTTATTTTAAAAATATCCTTATAGTGGCATTTGTGAAAAAAAACTTAGTTGTTTATATGATTCCATTGATAGCAATATTGGAAATATGAATTTGATTCTTTCATTTGTGGTAGTGTCTAAATTTACCAAATAAGGAAAGATTCTCATCACCCAAGTTTTAGTTGGATAGAAACTTGGAATCATGCAAGTTGTATGATGAATGAGGATTTTCATCTTTGGAAAAATTAAGACTAATTCCCTATTCACATGTTTAAGTGAGTCAAGTAAAGGACTAAGGGATCGAGTACACATTCTTGTGCACTGGTCAAGTTCACCACAAAAGATCGATAAGACTATTTGTCATAATTTACTAAAGCTCGGTAAATATGGTTATACTTACAAGCTTAAGTGTAACTCTGAGATATTAGAAAAGGTTCCAATGTATGGCAGAGCGAATAAGAAGAATCAAATTAGGCAGAAGGATAAAAGTTTCTCAAATCTGAAAAGATGGGAGAGTAATTTAGTATCATGATATATGATCATCTTAAAGATTAAGAGACCTTATCACAATTCATCCTCTAAGTGCATTATGATAGCTAAGAAGAGGAGTTATGAATTGTTGAAGTGGTTAGATCAAGAAAATGATTCATACTTCGTTCAAAAAACAATTCTCAGAGTTATACTCCTAGATTGTAACTTGAGTGACACATCTTAAAGTAGGTTTATTAACACTAGTCAAATGTAAGAGTAAAAGTTTTCTACTCTTGTACATTTGAAATTGGTATGTTGTGATGTTTTAGAAAAAACAAAGACCAACTAAGGCCAATTGTGTGAAGTGTTTGTTTTGATTAGAATCCACACTATCTCTTGAATATCTAACAAGAAAGTCTTATATGTCAAGAGGATAGTGTGAGTCTTAAAGGTCTTGAAAGTCTCAAGAACTAATCAAAAATAAAACCTGAAGTTCTTCACTAGCACACGACCTGAGGTTCATAACCTATCGTGTTGACATAATTTGTTCCCATTCCAGTAAAATTGGCTATACATTTGAGTTCTACATGTTCTCAATTGTTTTCATAACTACTTGGAAGTAATGGCAGGCCCTTATGCTGCCAGGTGGCAAGAAGTTTAGATTGCACAAGTTCAGTCCATATGAGTTTGGATTTGTCACTAACCTAGTCTTGTGATTATGGTTTTGATAAATTCACATGGATAAGAACACATACACCATAAAATCTAAGGGTCATAAGGTTTCTCTCCGATTTATGAAAATGATGGTGAGGAAACACTTCCACCAAGTAGATTTTAAATAGATAGAAATCTTTGCATTCTCAAAGTCATTAGTAGAGCACACTAACATGGACCTATGAGAAATAGCAAAGGTCTAAACAATTGAGACTATGATTACGATATCCCTTTTCATAGTTCTGAAATTGTTTAGACACACCTGTGAGCTATCTAAGAAAAGGTGTGTGATTTTGATAAAGTCTTATCAAAGCAATATAGTATCAGAAATCTGAACTTTGGTAAGAAAGTCAATGAAGTATTGATTTCTAGAAGTGCAGCTGATTTCTGAGTACATGTCAAAGCTAGTGGGAGCATAAGTGTTATGCTAATAATCATCATGTAAGTGGGAGCATGATAATTATGAAAAGTATTGAAAGTTCCAATTCGTGAGGTTGCAGGGGCTGAAAAAGTTGTTTTGCTATAATTAAGGGAGAGGAAATTATACTTCATTTCA
This sequence comes from Lactuca sativa, assembly GCF_002870075.4. Taxonomy (NCBI): domain Eukaryota; kingdom Viridiplantae; phylum Streptophyta; class Magnoliopsida; order Asterales; family Asteraceae; genus Lactuca; species Lactuca sativa. Next base: position 91,987,445 of record NC_056625.2, on the reverse strand, counting down.
ATTCTAAAAGCTTAGATTGAGATTTTAATCATCTTTAGTCAAGAATATATATATATATATATATATATATATATATATATATATATATATATATATATATATATATATATATATATATATATGAATTTTATGTTGGTTTGGTTCAACTTAAGAAAATTCTATATATTGCGTTCTTAAAATTCGATTATGATTACGGCATCCCTCTTCATAGTCAAATTTTGCGAACATGGTAAATAAAAATATTGTAGCAAAAGACTGATCTAGAGTCAAGTGTTTATGTGAAACATCATGAATCGTGTCCCATGTGCTTTGGGTACTGGATTGATTACATGTGCTATAATATTCATCTTTTCTAAAATTTTCCAAATGCTTAGGGCATTAAGAAGGGAAAAGTCTAGAATTGGATATGACTAAAATGATTAAGCAATTGTCGAGGACAATCTAAGGTTTACCAAAGATTGGTTGCTCAGGGACAGTTGGAAGTATAGTGTTAAATTTTGGAAAGACCATATTGACATATTCTGAAAGGAGGCAACTCTTATTTAGAAGTGATAGTCAAAATGGAATATGGAGCTGTCTCCATAGGTGGAAGTTATCTGTGTAAGATTTAGAAACTTAATGCAAGAAGAATGTTCAAAGGCAATGGACTTTGAATATGAGACTTCAGTTCCATGGAGTTGATCTCCATCGGAATACTCTGTAATGTTTGTTGACAAGTCCTTGTGACTTTATGCATATAAGTTTAAAATCTAATAGATTTGGATAAATGATAAGGATTTGGAATTCTTACATCTACAATAAGGATTTGGGAGTGTGAAATGAGAATCATGGTTCAATTGGTTTATTTTACAAAGTAAGGATCATAGACAAACATAGAGTGCATACTTGGTGTATAGCAAAACTATTGTTTAAAGAAACATAGTGTACATGCTCGGAGCATGGGACAACTATTGTTTTAATTCAAGAAAAAAGTTGATAGCTGAAACAGTATGCAATGAATAATGTGTAATCATATGGTGATAAATAAAAGGTGTTTTATTTATATTCATAAGTTCTGAGACCATATTGGATTCAATTATTCTTGTGTTTCGTTTTGCATGTTTTGACTTCTAGAATAACTAGGTCGTTCTTCCTGAATGACTAAGTTATTCAAACCATCCACAGTCGGTCATATATTGGAAGTAGATATCAATCAAGATTGTCATGGGTTGGTTTGTAGAGGTCCAAGATGTTGGACAAAGGGTGCTACAACACTCATGAGTGCTCATAAGTTCTGAGTATTGGATTCAACCCACGCTCACTGTTATCACTTCATGGAATTTATCTCGAGTGATCGTGAGACGGTAATATCATATAAGTCTTCAAACCTAGACATATGGTTTGTTAACTATGAGTTGGTTATGCATTGATTGAATGAAAACGCATTGGTAACTCGATGTTATAGAACGTACCTTTGTGTGTAATTCAACTAGTAGTAGAGCAAACATATGAGTCGAAGTTTATCTGTTCCTTCTTGGATTAGAAGAGATATCTGGGCCCCTCGATGATTTTGTTTTGACCCATGTATCGGGCTCGGTCAGAACTAGATTGATGTGTTCAATTAAGTTCTATGTCAAACAAATCAGAAATTGGGAAATAACTGCTAGATAATCGAAATACATTGTTCCATGTGTTTGTCCGACTGATATCTAGAACAGAGGATTATATGATCACTTATCTAAAATGGCACTCCATCATCTTCTCAGTTCCGAGAGACCTTGAAAGAGCTAAGATTGCTTATCATTTCCTGAAGTGATAGTTGCAACTATAGTTATTAGACTTATCCAAGTGGGAGACTGTTGGATATAATGTCTAAGTCCATAACTATATTTGGTATGTACTTGACCCGACCCGGTATGGTCCATTTGGGTTGCATGGCATCATGCACTTGGATAGACTAAATGAGAGAAATAAGACACTTATGGTTTATTAATATATTATAAGTGCTAATATATTAATAATAAGAATAATAATATTTAGTTAGTATTGAGCAATAATTAATTTGGAATTAATTATGTGATCAAAAGAAGACTAATTAAATATATGGGTTGATTGTGTCAATCATCCATAACTTATATAGTGGGCCAAGGCTCCATGGATTATCAAGTTGGGTTAAACCCATAGGATGCTCCATGGATGCTCCATGGGGGTTACATAACCCATGGGTCATGGAAATGAAAGGTCATGACAATTAGGGTTTACATGGTGTAACCCTAATTGTAACATACTGTATAAAGAAACTATTATTCACCATTTTTCGGGAACTAGAGTGAATCAAAGAGGGCTAGCCAAAAATCCAAGTGTTCTTATTTTCTTAGAGTTTATTCCAAGTGTACTTGGTGTTGTGTGAAGCATTTGAGGCATCACACTTAAGGTGCTAGCCTCACAAAGTTTCAAAGGAATCCAAGCTACAAAGAGGTATATAATTCTTACCAACTATTAGAGTAAAAGATCCCCATGTATGCTAGATAGGATTATCAACCATGGAAAATCATTTTGCATGTATCTTAGTCAAACATAGATCCAAGGTTTCTAGGGTTGCATGTACACCATAGGAGTGTTAGAATGCTCAAAACCCAACAAAAGCTACCAAAGACGACGAAGGGGTTTGATGCCATTTGGGTCATCATGGATCGATTGACAAAGAGTGCCCATTTCTTGGCCATACGAGAGAGTTCGTCGGCAGAGAAGCTGGCTGAAGTGTACGTTCGCGAGATCGTGTCTCGCCATGGGATTCCCGTTTCCATTGTCTCTGATCGGGATGTTAGGTTTACCTCCCGTTTCTGGAAAAAGTTTCACGAGGAGCTGGGCACGCGATTGCACTTTAGCACACCATTGCACCCGCCGACAGACGGCTAGAGCGAGCGGACTATTCAGACCCTCAAGGACATGTTGATTGCTTGTGCCATCGACTTCGGTGGGAGTTGGGATTCTCACCTACCGCTTGCGGAGTTCGCATACAACAACAACTATCATTCTGGTCTTGGCGCCCCGCCATTCGAGCTGTTGTACGAGCGGAGGTGTCACACCCCGGTTTGTTGGGGCGAGGTGGGTCACAGGGTGATGGGTCGGACGGAGGTGGTCTTGCAGACTACCGAGAAGATTCAGCAGATCAGGCAGCGATTGCAGACAACTTAGATTCGGCAGAAAAATTACGCCGACAGACGCCGATCTAAGTTGGAATTCCAGGTAGGTGACATGGTACTTCTGAAGGTCTCGCCTTGGAAGGGTGTGATCCGCTTCAGAAAGAGGGGGAAATTGGGCCCTCGGTATATTGGGCTATTCAGGATCATCGCTAGGGTTGGCAAGGTAGCTTATAGGCTGGAGCTTCCAGAGGAGCTTAGCCGGATTCACAACACGTTCCGTGTTTCATAGTTACGAAAGTGCATCATGGACCAGGAGGTGGTAGTATCGCTGGATGACATTTAGGTTGATGAGCGTCTGAACAACGTGGAGAGGCCTGTAGCCATCTTGGAAAGGAAGAAGAAGATTTTGCAAAATAAGGAAATACCTTTGGTGAAGGTGTAGTGGGAACATCAGAGGGGATCTGAGTGGACATGGGAGCCGGAGGCAGAGATGCGCGAGCACTACCCAACGTTGTTTATTCCAGAGGACTTCGAGGGTGAAGTCTAGTTTAAGTGGGGGAGAATTGTAACGACCCGATTTTCAGGTATGGATTCAAATAAGAATTTCTTTAGTTTTAAGTTCTACTCGACGAGTTAAGGCTGGCCTACTCGTCGAGTAGCGGCGAGGTGGGATCGCGAATTTAGTGACCTACTCGCCGAGTCCGTAAAAGGACTCGACTAGTAGGAGCTGGCAGATGAAACCCTAAATTTCGAGGCATTTCACCATATTTAAAGGATCATTGGCCATTCCTTAGCCTCCCCTTCACTGCCTCTCGTCCCTATATAGCCCTAATCATGTGTGAGCTCATTTTTGTGCATTCTTAAGCTTGAAGGAGGATCATCTTGGAGAAAAGATCTTAGAGATCAAGCATTCAGAAGCAAAGAGCTTGGAAGACCTGAGATCTATTGTAGTTAGCATCGTCTGGAAGGTATAAATCGTCACCCTAACCTCATTCATTCTATTGGGAAACTTTTAGGGTTTTCATAGTATGCTTGGAAGCTACTATGCTTTGCAATCTCAAATCTGAAGTTGTAACTTCAGAACTGAACTCCTTTTGGCTTCTTAGTACATAAAGTTTTTGGTTTGTGCAAGAATGAGACTCTCCCAAGGTGTATTACTCCATTGGAAGCATATATTGGTCATTTAGGGCCTTAATAACCTTGCATGTGCGTAAAGTTTGCAATTTTATGTGATAAACATGCCTTATCAGGATGGATCGGTAACTTGGAGTTTTGCCATCGCTTAAAAAGCGTCTGCATGGATGGAGGTCTGCGAGGAATCGGCGAGTTAGATGAACAACTCGGCGAGCCCGGTGAATTTGGCCGTGAACTCGACGAGTTGATGAACAACTTGACGAGTCCATTGTAGTTTGCCTTGAACTCGACGAGTCGTTAGAAAAGTCGACGAGTCGACTAAGGTTCCCCCGATTTTTGGACACGTATGAGCTCGACGAGTTAAAGGAGAACTTGACGAGCCAGTCAAGGATTTCATAACTTCTCGAGTTCAGGAAGGACTCGACGAGCTGGTGAACTGCACTCGACGAGTCGAGTCAACATGGACTATTGACTTTGACTGTGGGCGTTGACTTTGACCGAGAGTTGACCAGATGACTTCTCAGGGTATTTTGATACTTTGGACACTTATGAAAAAGGGTTGTATGGTATTTATAGGTAGTGAAGTTCGTGTTGGTGATCCGGGAGTTGAAGCTTTCTATTTTATGACGTCAGTTGCGAGGTGAGTTATCCTCACTATACTAAGGGGTCTAAGGCACCAAGGCCGACTCATTGGATTTGACATCCTAGTAGTTATTGATATGTTGAGTTTGAGTTAGTGATGTATGCCAGTTGATATGCTAGTCGGGTAGATCTGTAGAACTGCCTGTGATACTGTATGATTATCTGTATGTGCATTAGTTATGATACACGTCGACATGTTATATGGGATGGGTTGAGGTTGTACTGCTCCGTGTGGTAGCCAACAAACCCTAGAGTATTCTGGATATGAGCTGAGGGCCCGGTAGGCATTCCAGACTCATACTGAGGACTCAGGAGCATTCCAGATACGAGCTGAGGGCCCGGTAGACATTCTAGACTCGTACTGAGGGATCGATGGCATTCCATATATGATCCGTTAGGCATTCCAGACTCGTACTGAGGCCCTAGGGGTAGTCCAGCTGGTAAGGTTGTGGACCCATGCATGTTGTTCTGATTGATCGACATGATATGTTAATGTTGATATTGCTATGTGGACTGTATGTGTATCGGTATTTTGGGGGTAACTCACTAAGCTTTCGGGCTTACAGTTTCGGTTATTGTTTCAGGTACATCAAGAGATCGAGGCAAGGCCAATGCGTGATCGTATAGCTCCTCCTATTATGTTTATGTTTCTGGGAACAACTCTGATAATCAATATTTTGAAAACAAAGTTGTAATGTTTTGATGAACTTGACATGTATTAAAAAGTTTAAATTGGGTTGAAATTTTGGATGTTAAATTTTCACCCCCTGTAGTCTCTTTCAACTGGTACTAGATCTATTTCACCCCCGTTGGTCTTTTTCAACTGGTAGTGGGTCTATTTAACCCCTATAGCTAAACATATAATCATATCAGTAAGAGTCACAAAGACAACATGCACATACATTCATATCAGCAGGTGTCACAAAAACAACTATCATCCTTCAAACATAGTGTAGTTGGTCAACATTGGTGCCTTCAACCCATGAGTATAGTGAGGAGACTCACCTGAACTATTCAACAGAAGCCCAACAACTACCTCAGCAACAAAACATTCAACCCAAGCTTCCTAAAGCCAAACCGAAACTAATCCTTAGCCAAATGCTCAATTCTACTCAAGTTTGACCAAGAGTCAAACTGGTCAAAAAATCAACGGTCAAAGTCAAAGTCAAAATTACCAATCAGTAGCCCTCCACATCATGGCCTTCCTTGGCCACGTCGTGGGCAAAAAATGCCAAAACAATCGTTAATCCCCCATTCGCCACGTTGTAGCAGCCTAAGGCCACACCGTGGGGACTGGTCTGGATAGCTCAAATGAGCTTATTCCATTTTCTGTTGATTCCAAGAGCTCCAAAGCTCAGATATGATCCTTTCCAAGGTCTTAATGTATAAAGTTTTTAAATTTATCCATTAGGAAGGTCCAAGTCACCAAAATCTAGACTTTAAATCTCAAAGGGACCCAAAATGCATCTTTCTCAACTTAATCCATTAAGTCCAAGTCTCCAACTTCCAGATCTGAATCAACAAGATGTCTAGATGGATAAATTTCCAAATTTATCCATAATAATGCCACAATCTTCCAAGATCTAAACTTTAATACACCAAAATGACCTAAAGGGCCAAGATAACTAGCATGGCTAAAGGGGAAGGCAAAACATCACGACTTTCCTAGTCCATGAGGTCCAAGAAGCATTCTAAACACATAAAGAGATATTGGAGTCCACTCAACTCCCAGATCACCCATAAAATGGACCATAAGTGCCAAAAAAAAAACCAAATGAAAAGATCTAATAAACTAGATAGCAAGACTGGAACTTTATACTTACAATGGTCCAGAAATGTATGCCTTCTAAAATTGACTAGTTCTGCTTCAAGGGCTATATTGTCTTTTTAGCAATCCAGTTGTAAATTGATTATTGTGTGTCTAAAAAGGGAGCCAGTTCTAAAATGAGTGTTTCAGGTCTAAAGTGATTGTTTCACGTCTAAAAAGGGCACCAAGTCTAAAATGGGTGTTTTCAGGTCTAAAAAGGGCTTGTGCCTGAAATGCAAATATTCCATTCTTGAAGGACTAAATTAGCCAAATGGCTAAAACCTTTTTGCTTTTAACCTCAATTAAACATTGGATTTTTAAGAGATAGAAAGTGTTTTGAAGACTTATTCTTCTTCACCCTTTTAGGATTGACATTTTCTAGGGTTTCAACCCTTTATCACCAAATCATTATAGCTCTTTATAACCTCATTGATCAAGTTCTGTAAACACTTCAATATTTTAGTGGATTGGTTCTCTGCTTTATCCGCCCATGGTTTTTTCCCGATTTGGATTTTCCATGTAAATCTTTGTGCGTATTTGATTTGCTTTTTAATTTGTATTTTTCATTACATGTGATTGATTGTGGTTTGATATTTTACTCCTATTCCGTTTGAACTAATATGGTTCTCGTGATTTAGATTTCTAGGTTGTTTGATGCATTAGGGATTTTAGGTTTTAGTGCATTTTACCCTCTTTGTTTACTAGAATATGTGTTAAGGTTACAATGCCTTTGAGAAAAAGAGATGATGAAAATAAGAAAGTTAATCCTCTATTTAAATAGAGGATTGTCAGTGAGAAACGCACTATGGCAAATATTAAGGCACAAAGGTTATCTTGTAAAGAAACTCTTCCTTGCTAAATAAATATTAAAATCTTCTTTATTAAGCAAAGAAGATAACATCGTCATTAAGAACTTTTGGAGGCATGTTTCTCAAGATGACACCTTCTTTTTATTAGTATTTTATAAGTATGCCTTAAATTTTTTTTTCCAGTAACTTATAATATATTATTATACAATAAGGAGCCCATTCTCCTAGAAGAAGAAAATAGATTTCAGTGTAAACCACCTTCTCTTTTCCATACAATTGATTCGGTAACCTAAGGTAGACTTTTTTGGGGATGATTTATGAGAAAGGAAAGGGTATGTTACTGTAAGAGATAGCATAAGGTAGATTGTTTTTTGGAGATTTTCGGAGGGTGAGAAGTGGTAAATAAACATGATGTAGATTAGACAAAGATGAGAAGAGGAGAAAGGCACATATAGGTTTTAAGGGAGAGGGGTGGGGTATTTACTAATAATAAAAGATTAAATAAAATCAAATAAATTGTAAGAAGTTTATCAAAAGCCCAAATAAATCATTTCACATTTCACTTTGGTAAGTTACCAAAATCACACAATGAAACATTTTCATAATACATTTTTTGCAAAACTCACAATTAAACCTTTTCATAATACATTTTTTGTAAAATAAAAAAAGGATCTAATCCAAAGAAAATGACGAACCAAATGTCATTTCTACAGTTTACTCTTATTTTTTTTTTATTTTAAATACTTGATGTTTAAATTAAATTTTCAAATAACATCCACGAAAATAAGTGAACACAGTCACCCATGAATCTTGACTTTTAGCATAACAATATAAAACCGAAATAAAAATTAATACTAAAAAATAAGTGCATTGGTCTCTTGAGTTTACTTTATGGTGTTAATCCATCCCAAAATATTAACCCTAAGAATCGTGACATCTTCGCACAAACTCAAAAAAATTGGTAGCATCACCGCCTTCTTTGATGCAGACAACTGAGTTATCAAGTTTTCAGTATGCTGAAACAATCCACACATTTCGTCCAACCATCCAAGAATGGGGTGATTCATGGATTTCGTGCAATCACGTCTATTAATATACTTTTTCGTAATTTGTGCCATCATGAGAAAATTATCTAATTTTGCTTTAATTTTCTTATGCTTAAACACTTCCATAATTGCCCCAAGGTTCCATTGTAATTTCCACGCCCAATGCATCACAACGTATGGTTTGCTATGAACATCCTTCTGAGCCTTGTAATCCTCGCTATTTCTATTTTGTTTACACTCCTCTAACAATATCCCTAAGTGTTTTACAAATACTTGTGCTGATGCCATATTCTCCGTAACTGTAATCTCCTGCAACGTTTTCATGATCATCATAAATTTCATGTTTTTGCAACGTAACCGGTTCATGTTACAATGATGCATATTTTGGTATGGTTATGCATGTGCATAAACTAGAAAAAAGGATAAACCAAATATTATATTGGCACTGTGTAAATACCTCACACGAGACCATTGGGAAGATGGCACAATCATCATCATTGATTATTTCAGTACACGTACTTACTTTCTCTTGTGCCTGCACCTCCAAGTATACCTTTACTACTGGTTTTATTGTAAACTTCAGAATCTTTGTGTTAGCAAACGCACAAGCTTTATGTGGGACTAGTTTCATGGATGAAGATAGACTCTGCAGAAAATTACATACAGATCAATGTGATCTTAATAACCATGTATATGTATAAGAATGATAAGTAAGAAAAATTCGAGAGTGTCAAATTGAAAAAAATCAATGATTCTAATTGATTCTTGAGTATTAAAAACCTTTCTAATTAAATTAAAAGGATTTAGTTATGGATAAGTAATTGTGATTCTCATCAAAACCATTGATTCTTTTGATCTATACTCGAGATTGGTTCTTACATTCACACAATATTTGTGATTATCAAAAATAAACTACCCATGTGTGTGTGTGTATATATACACACACACACCATAAAACTATGGAGGGGTGCAAGAACTCTTGATATAGCTTCCTTTGTGAAAAGAGACGCTGCAAAAGATAACACAAAAGGAAATTAGATATAGATTAATGCAATCTTCATAACCATGTGTGTGTATATACAAGAGTATTTTCCATACTCCAGATTTAAGATCTTGGTAAGATGCAGAAGATAAACAATATCAATGACCAATACCTTGAGAATCCCCAAGTTAAGTGTAAGAAGCTTAACACTATGGAGCTGCTGAAGCAGAGAAACTATTCTATGAATATCTGCTTTGAATGGATCGTACATAAAGAGTTCAACCTTCTCCAAAGAATGGAAACCTGATGGTGTAGAAACATACCAAGGCTGAGAACCTTCTATGACCAAGGAGGTAAGCCCAGGTGCAGAAATCAGATGCTCCCCTTCGCACCTTATAATTGTGAGATTCTTGAGTTGAGGTGTAACCACATTCACAACCTCCTCTAATTCCATATCCGGGGGTGTAGATACAAGTGTAAGATCAGAAAGTCGAGGAAGACAGATATTTAAAACTTTGGTTTCCGTCATTCTGCACCGGTTCAAGGAGAGGTTGTTCAAGTTGGTGCACTTGGAGAAAAGACCAGGAAAAAAAATATGTGTGTTGTTTTTAATTAGTCAAAACCAGGAAAAAAATTCACATTGAAAAAATCACTATATTAACCAACTATTAGTCAGCTAATTTCATTCTACACAATTAGGTATCTAACAAAGAAATTCCAAGTTTCCTCTGTTCCAACAATTAACAAAATCACAAATTAGGTTAATGATGCATCAATAAACTTTTTCAAACAAATTCACAATTACAATTAGAACATTGGGCTCTCAATATACTAATCGGATTTATAAAAAAAAAAATAATAATAATAAAATATAAAAAATAAAAAAATATATAAAAAAAAAATTCACAAATCTCACCGAAAAGTAAACCAGTACGGGTGGGATGGAGGCGAAGTTTTGGTTTCAGCAGAGTAAATCGAGTGTTTATGAGCCCTTCGCTTTTGAAGTGGTTTTAGTTGAGATAATTACAAATTTAGTCAATGTTTTAAAGAATTTTTATTTAATGGTTAAAATCATTGATGAGGTTATTTTATTTTCGGTTTCATCGGGTTTCATAGACCCGTCTTAAATTTCGTTCTTCAGAGTTGAGTTTTTTTTTTTTTTTTTTTTTTTTTTTTTTTTTTTTTTTTTTTCTTTTTTAACGAATTAACCTAGTAATACGTAAAACCGCTAAAGGAGTAACAACAGATTTCGACCATCTAATTTACTATTAATATTTATGTAAATCTCTTATTTTTAGATTTGGTGAAAATACATTATCAGAGAAAATAAAATGTAGATCTCTTTTTTTTTAAAGATGCAAAAAATAAAATGTTATACTTTTATAACAAGAAATATGATTTTTCAAATTTAAATGTGATACCTTATGTGTGTCTTGTCATATTTATAGTGGTCCACAACAGTTTAGTATCTTTTAAAAGGTTTTCTCAAATAAACTAAGCAATCGAACATGTAATTGAACATGCAAATTACATTTTCGATGTTGTTGTTGCTTGTCCGGTTTTTCATTGTTGTGTGTTATCCTTGAACATGTACTACTAGGTTAATTACAAGGTTAATTTGCCTTGAAAAAATCAATATGAAGAACCAAACCTAAGAGAGTGTATGAAACCGAAGAGGAGGCATATACCAATGCGTGGTTTCATCATTGAAACCCAAAAACAATAAACGAAAAAACATGAAAGAAATTGAAGACGAGTGAAAAAGAAACCGCACATGAGGTAGCTCCAGGGGGCGTATTTATGAAGGGCATAGGTAGGTCCTAGTACCTACCTAAATTCTCAATTTCATTTCCAATATATACTAGAAAAATTAGGAACTATCGTCTATCTTAGAAAAAATAGAGGACCTACTTTGATTTTTTTTAAAACGTCTTAAAAAACTATTTTAAAAGGAGAAAAATATAAGTTATTAGGGACAATTTGTTATTTTTAATTATAAGATTGATAACAAAAAGTTAACCATTCTTATTCAACACTCTCAAAATATCAATAAATAAGTAAATTGCTCTAATAAAAAAGAAGTCATATGCCAAAGACTCTCCCTTTCTGTTCGCCGCTTTATCAATAGACTAATAACCAAGTAGTTTTTCGTTAAATCGTATGGGTTTTTCAGTTATATTTCAACCGGTTTTTAAATTTTTTTTATCGGTGGCGCCTGATCGGTTTTAATCAATTGAAACGGTTGCTCCGTTTTTTTTAAGGTACACGACCCGATCCGACCCCGAAAAATATTGTTGATATTTTTATTAGTTTCACTTAATTTGGAAACCATTTGATTTTTTGTTCTAGATTCGCCACCGGCTCCAGGGACGTAGCTATGGTATACCAAGGTGGGTCCTAGGACCTACCTAATTAAAGAGGAACTATTTTAGAATTTATAAAGGAACCACCTTTTATATATATATATATATATATATATATATATATATATATATATATATATATATATATATATATATATATATATATATATATATATATATATATTGCAAAAACGTATCAAAATTTTGAACACCGGTGAGCTAATTGTATATTACCATCCATATAAAATATCATAATGACTAAACCAACTTAAACTTTATCCAACCAAAATTAGCCAAGTCCATTAAAATTAAAATTAAATAAAAAAAAACAAAAGTTCACAACTGAGTCGTTGCCTACATTTTTGGGTTTGGCGTCTGATCATATCAGACGCACGAGTACATGACGCACGTTGATACGATCTACATTCCAACACAATTGTACAATCGTTGATAAGTGATCGCTCCACTGCCGCCAACCATCATGCCTCAACTCCGGTTTCACCCTTTTAGATTTGGTTTCACTCTTCATTTATGATTTTCATTCCTTGTTTGTCTGATTTTTATTCCTTTATAGAGACTTTGTGTTAATGAGAATATTAGATACTTAGATAGTTAGATTTCGTCTTGATTACGTTGAGAGACTATAGAAAGTTTTGTGTCTTGCCTCTTGATTACAAATTTACAGTGAGAAATTTTTGTGATTTTTGTTATTTTTGTCTTTGCTTTGTCTATGTTAGCAAAACATTTATGGTTGATTGATTTGTGTAATTTCATTCCTTGTTTGTCTGATTTTTATTCCTTTATAGAGACTTTGTGTTAATGAATTTTCAGAATCGAGATCCAAGAATGTCTTTATATAAGTTTTTAAAAAGGAAGAACATAACCATAATGAGAAAGAGCAACATAAGTACACAAGGGTTGATTTAAACTCAATGCTTGTTGATCCGACACAACAACCAACTATGAAATTTTATCATGTGAAAATGATGTAATAGAAAGTTTCGATTAAGACATAATTATCAATATATTTCAAGCTATAAGACCTCGCCGGATAGAATTCTAAAAACTTTGATATTTTGACCCGGTCCATTACTAGTATATTTTAGTTTGTTATATGTTCCGGCATTATTTAAATAAGAAACCATATGATTTTTGGTTCTAGGTTCGCCACTGGTAGCTCGGGGGCGGATCTAAAGCATTGAGAGTGGGGGCTTGTGCCCCCCCAACGACATGCCAATTTGCACATATAATAATATTAAAAATTATTGATTTTTTTTTTTTATGAAGAGATGCCCTCATTCAAATTTGGGCTAGGCTGCATGAGATTTGGGGTGATGGCAGCTTCTTGGGTTAATGAGTAAACGACTAAACTAAGGCAAAAAGTCTAAAACAGAAAAATAGACAAATTCCATTTAGTTGGCTCTCTAGCTAACATCGAACCAAAGATTTTTTTGTTAAAAATTATCAACGAAACATATTCCACCATGATTTCTCTAATCTCTCTGTCTCTATCGTCCTACAATCCAATATAAATCAAATAAGTGTTCAAATTTTAACCTAGTTTTGTTTGGTAATTTTAAAAACCCAATGTTTTGTATCACTTAACATTGTCATGTTTAATGTTTTTATATAAATATGTGTACTTCAGTGCTTGTGAAATTATGTTTTTATTTATGATAATGCAATATGTGATTGTATATAACTAATTATGATCGTGAACTTTGTAGTCAAATGAAATAAAAGTCTTTAAATTTGACAGAAATATGTTACCCTTTTGCATATATTAGGTTCACTAAAGCACTTGTAAATTACATGTAGATTTCGTCTTTTTTTAATAGGAATGGAATAATAGTAGATCATTTTGATTCGACCGATTATTCTTACCAATTTGATATGACCAGTAATATTATAGTTAATCTAGTGCTCCCAACACAAAAAAAATTCTAGATCTGCCACTAGGTTGCTTCAATATTTGCGATTTCAACTAAGCAATATGATTTTTTTTAATATTGGTGACAAAACCATAGATGAGGAGACGAAACTAAGGCATGTTTTGTCACAAATTAGGAAATCGAAAACAAGGTGACGAAACCGCAAATGAGGTAGCCTCATCTACGCTTTCAGTGACTATTTTTTGAAAAAAATAGTTTTTGGCTACTAAATAAAAAGTGGTTAGAAAAAATGGCTAAATTTGTAATTATCTTTTCTTAATTTTAGTTTTCACATTTTACATGCAACTCCTTTTTCTATTAAAACATCACATTTTACTATACCTTTATTTAAACTTCTAATTTTTTAATTACAATTTGTATTTGGAAATCATTATTATGTCTTATTAATTAACTATATATATTTGGAGATAATTATTATCTTTTATTAATTAATTTACTATACATAAACAAAATATAGAATATATGTTTAGATATACCTTTTAAATATCTAGAACTATAATCTATCATTTATTAAATGTTAATTACATTTAGAGTACACTCACACCAAAAAAAGATAAGTTATTTTAATTTTTCAATATACTTAATTTTTTAAACTATACATGAAAGGGTATCAATATTCCCCTTTACTATTGTTTTCCAGGGCATTTTATATAAAGGAAAACCAAGCTAAATCTAAAAATCGATATTTTTAAAACCCAAAAACAAAATCGTTTGACTTTTTGCATGTATTAATGAATTAAGTTATGTATGCATTAATTCAAAAGTAATTGGATAGAGTTGTGGGGCTTGTTAATGTCTTCACATGCATATAATGATCACTAAAAATGAATTTTGAACGAAGAAGTTATGTTTGTTTGAAGGTGACATCTGAAAATCTGGAATTAGTCGTAAAAGCGCAGAGCACCTCTTAATAAGCACGGAGCGCTTCTAGCCTAGTGGGCTGAATGATTTATTAGGTTTTTGGGACTATTTAATGCACCTTAATCCTAGGGTTTGTGATTCGTCACCCTCCCCCCCGCCCCAAACCCTAGAACATCCCTCTAGAGAAACTCTAGCCTCCTTTGAGTGTTTTGAGCTTATCTTCTCTCCTTGAACTACTTTTGGTGCTTATATGGGTATTTTGGGGAATCATGAAGATCAAGAAGGTTTCTTTGGTTGCATGGATGGTGATTTCAAGTGTAGATCCAACAATCTTACATCATTTCTGGACTATTATGAGTATAAAGTTTATATTTTGCTCTTTAGTTTGCTAGATCTTGTTATTAGCCATATTAGTCACTTTTGGTCCATTTTGTTGCTGATCTTAGAGTTGAATGGACTCCAACACCTTTTGATTAGTTTTCAATGCTTTTTGGATCTCATAGACTAGGAATGTTATGATCTTTTGCCTTCCCAATAAGGCATGAAATTTATCTTGGTTCTTTTGGTCATTTTGATGTATTAAAGTTTAGATCCTGATGGATTGGAATGTTTTAATGGATAAAGTTGGAAACTTTATTCATTAGTATACTATTAATGTAACACTCGATTTTAGATTTGCTTCATTAATCGGGGTTACGGCCCAATCTTCAGTTGTCATGAGGCTTAGGGCCTTGGGGAAGAAAAGATTTGGCCCTTTTCAGATGTGCATGTTATGGTTTAAGTGATCCAAGTGTCCAATGGTGTTTTCGGAGCCCATGGGTATAATCGTAATTTGATAACTCGGTCCTTTATGAATTTTGGGTTTTGTTCGGGAAGTTTTAAGGCTTTGGTGTGTTGTTAGAAGCGTAGGGCTTCTCGCCACCTTTTTGTGGATATAAGGTTCGTCGAAAACGAACCTAAGATGAGGAAGTTAGAGCAATTTGAAATATTGGCAGATTTGGCCCTAAATGGAAAAGGTTTGCAAGATAAGTCCCATGCGTGCATGGTAAGTGGTGCGTGCCTTGGGTGTGTACGCCCAACGTAATGAGCAGAGTGCCAAACCCTAATTTTTAGGGTTTGGGCACTATTTAAGCATCCTTATAAGCTCAAGGTTCTTTCATTTCTCAGCCTCCACTGACTTGTAGCCTCATTTCCGAAACCCTAACCTCTCATTCAGTGTTTGTGAGATCTAAGTGTGCATTTTGGTGTGCTTTTGCTCATTTTCAAGGAGAAGGTGCTTGGTTCTAGCTTGTAGTTCAAAGAAAGACATATAGATCTAGACTCTTCGCTTCATTTCCAGCTCATTCAAGGTATCAAGTTCATGCATTGGCTTCTTGTTATGCTTCATGGGTTTAGGGTTAGATTTGTGCTTATTTGTGGGTTTTGAGTCCTCCTTGTGAGTTTGAGCCACTCCAGGAGCTAAGATTGCTAGATCTTGCCCTTTTTGAGTTTATAAGTTCGTAAAAATGGTATCTTAATCCCTGCTTTTGGTCCATGCATGTTCTAGTTGGATTAGAATGAGTCTTGATGGATTAAGATGGTTGTTGGGTCCCAATAATTCATGCAAATGCATAAAGGTATCGACTTTATGCATTAAAAGCTTTGTGTTAAGGTTTCTGAGTTTTGGATGCAAAGGACTTAAAAGATTATGTCACAGTTTGAGTATTGGAAAACTCCCATTTATGCCCCGTGTAAATGCAAGTACGTCCCACGTACTGATTTGAGAACCCGTTCGATATCATTGAGTACGCTAAGCGTACCTAGGGGGTACGCATCGCGTATGTTCAGCTGTAGACTTCGAGCTTGTTCATGTTTTGGCCCTTGGTTTTGGGTTTGGGCTTTCTGTGTTGGGCTTATTGGACAGAGGAATTTTAGAGTGTTGGACTCTTGTTTGGGCTTGCATTGTTGGGTCTAGGGTTATGGTTTAGGGCCTTAGTAGGCCTAATGGGGTTGGGGCTCATGGTGTCATTTTGGGTCTGGGTTATCATTTGGGCTTGATTTACTTGGGGTTTTGTTGGAGGAGCTGTGAACTTATGTTTTGGATCAAGAAAATTTATTGGGCTCAATTTGGAAAATTAGGTCGTAAAGTGGGCTTTGGATGATCATTTGGTTTGTGGTCTTTTGGATTGGAACTCAATTGCTAATTGGGTATTATTTTGTTCTGATAGCTCGGGAAGTCGTTAGGGCAACAACTAGGGATTTCTTTCAGTGAGCTTCAGCATTCGAGGTGAGTCTCCTCACTATACTATGGGTCGAAGGCACCAATACTAACCCATTTGATTTATGTATTATAGGGAGACCAGGGGTGGCCCTTGGCATTTTGTATGAAAGTCCAAGTGGCGTCTCCTGGCAATTTGTATGCATGACCAGAGTTTGAACTCTGGCAGTTAATTAGTTAAGTAGTTATAGATTGTATGCTAGTTGTCTTTGTAATGCTTGCATGGAAGACTAGAAGGTGGCTCCTCACACTTGTCTGTAAGACCCATGGTTTTGGCCCCCGACATGGCAAGGAAGACCATGATACGGATCATGGCATAATGGCATGATTATGGTTGGCACATAACACTTTCTATTAATTGTTGGATATATATGATATGAATGGCTCATATAATATCTATGGTATATCGTATTTGGGGAACTCACTAAACTTTGTGATTACAGTTTGTAGTTTATGGTTTCAGGTACTTCCGGTTCGAAAGGGAAGGGCCTGGCTTGATCGCAGCGCATACACCCGTGTTTTTCCGCAATTCGTGATTTTAAGATTTTACTCTGATAATTGTTTTACTCTAGAATACTTTTAAATGTTTGAATATATATTAAATATGAAAGTTTTACCCTATGATTTCTGGGGTGTTACAATTAAGAACCAGATCTAGATGTTTGTGGGATTGACTAAATAGAGTAAGTCATTTTACCTTATGAATGTGGCCTGGGCGCATGATATTGCCATATTTATATCTATTTTTAGGCAATATTTAAGTACATTTTTATTAAAAAGTTGGTAATTTGTTTAGAATAATGGTACCTATGAGCTTAAATGTTATTTTCAGCCAAAAAGAAGACATTCTGAAGAAAAGGGACTAAAAGCGTTAAAGGAAGAAACTTTCGGAGTTAAAAGATTAAAGGAAAAGAAAATCTGGAAAAAAACGTTCTCACGTCGTGAGAACTAGAAGATTCACGAAGTGAAAGTTAGTTCTAGAAGATATGTACGCGGGTGAAGGAATCCTTGATGGGCACGGTTATCTGGAACTCACGACGTGAATATCTTATTATTCACGACGTGAATTTATAAAAATCAGCAACTATATAAACCCTTGACCATTACGAATAGGGGAGACTTTTAGCTATAGAAAGGGATTCCAGAAGGCGATTTTGAGCAGAAGAAAAGAGCTGGAAAGAAGCTTTCAACACCAAAAGAGTGAAGGTCCATAATTTAGTTTACTTATTTGTTACTTAGGAACATGTTTCACTATACTTTGATTTGCGTTAGTGTGTTAGTTGCTATTATGAGCAGCTGAATCTAGCTATTCTTGTCTAGCTAGATGAAGCTTCCAACTTATGAATAGCTTAATTTTTATAGATTTATTTAGTTGGTGAATTGCTTGTGTTGGATTTATAGTTACCTAGCATGCTTGTGTTTGTTTCTCTAGTTGCTTCATTTCATGTTCTGTGTAGCTTAGTGACCATTAACTGCATGAACTTGTTTACCTAATGATTTAGTGAACATTAAATTGTTAGAGCTAGGATTGACCAATCTTAGTTAGTAATTAGAGTAAATAAACATAGTTGTGCTAGAGAACGTGGATTGTGACTATAATTGCGTTTGCATAATAAATCTTACATAGTATATTCATATTCATAATTAGTTCCGTGTTTAATTGTGTGTGACCATACATAATTTGACATGAATTAATTAATTATTGGTAAAGTTAGACTTAAATTAATAATACAATTACAACCAACTTGATAATCCATAATTATTAGCTAGCCATAAGGACGAAGTGGATTTGAACTAGATGAGAGTGTTTTTACTTATTGATTGAATTTGAGTTAAGTTCATCCGATCTTGTAAAATCAGATAAAACCCTTTCTAAACTTGTTAATAATTAGGTTAATTTGATAGCAAGTAGATTAATTAGTAACACCGTTCCCTGTGATCGACACCCGACTTACCCAAGCTATACTGTAATCTGACTAGGTACACTGCCTATAAGTGCATAGTTAGTTTAAGTTTGTTAGGTTATAAATATTAAAATTAGTGGGTACTTTCGTGCACATCAGTGCAACACATCCTTCCCATGCACAACGCGCTTTTCTGGCTTTTGTGAAATGCGCCTATTTAAGCTAAGAAGCCCAACTATTTTGTCATTTAGTGTGTGCAAGACGTCGGGGCGCGGGGCACGTGTTTAATGAAGTTGTTGACTTCTTGATTTTTTTAACTAAGTTTGACTTTAGGCCAAACTAAGTTTGACCAAGTTATTACACTTAATAACTTTTATGTTTATATTCTGATTAACGTTATGAAACAAATATAGATCTCTGAATTTGGAATTAGAACAAATGTTTTTAATAATAAATGAAAATTTTACTCTGCATTTTGGGGACGTTACAAGTGTACGTCCTCTTTCTCCCTTTCTCTCTATATTGTATCCTTATTCTTTTCTTATCTTTCTCGTAGTTTTTTGTTGGAGGTCTTATTTGGAAACAACTACGGCTACCAGGCTACATTGGTTAATAACCTTTTCATATATGTGGAAACAATCTTTGTTTGGACTTATGTGAAAACTACACGCAAGGACAAGAACCCATTTGTTGGTCCGAACAATCATTAGAAATGGATAGCTTGCTATCAGAACCAGGCTACATTAACGTCGATAAATGTACTAGTTTTCTTTCCCTTTGTGGTTGCTTTCTCCTTTTCCTTCTTTTCTTAAGTGGAAGAAGTCATCAATTTGGTGTCATTTCTTATGGAAGTAGTTGTAATATTTACAGTTGCATTTGGACTTAGATCTTAACTTGTTACAGAATTGTTAGTTGTTGTTGTTTCTCTCCGTATGTCATCCTCTGGCATTGAGATATTTGGCTTTTGTATCATTATCATTGTACTAATGATTTGTTTAATCTTATCTTTCGAATCTAGAACGGTCGTTATCTCATCCAAGACAAGAGTATCTTGCCTATTGATAATGGTATCATAAAAGTGATCATAGGAATCTAGTTAATATGACAATAGAATAATGCCAAGTCTTGTTCTTCATATTTGACATGTAACACCCAATTCCTGGTACGTATTTAGTTCAAAAAAATTACATATTTTGCACTGGGACTCGTCGAGTTGGAGGCCCAACTCTTCGTGTAGAATCGACTTGTGATCGGGGGTTTAAGTGACCTACTCGATGAGTCAAAGACCGACTCGACGAGTAGGAGTAGTCTGGACAAAACCCTAATGTTTAGGGTTTGCACCCTATTTAATCACATCATCTCGTCCCAAAACAGCCTCCATCACTCTCCCAACCCAGAGGAAACCCTAACTCGAAACCCTAGCCACTTATTGTGTGTTCTTGAGCTTTGTGGTGCCATTTTGTGTGGTTGAAGTTTGAAGAGGAGAAGGAGGCTTGTGAGATCAAGTGGAAGAAAGAAGATCCAGAGTTTTGGGCACATTTCCCGCTTATTTGAGGTATAAAGCTGAAACCTTGGCTATTCATTGTTTAGATCTTGATTTTGGGGCTATTTTCTACACTTTTTAACCATTAGTGAGGTTGTATTCGGGATTGGGTATAAAAGTGAGTTTGTGCTTCGGATTTGGAGCTATTGGGGGTCTTTATGGCATAAAGGTGCCAACTTTGTTTCCATAAACAGCCCATGCATCTTGTAGACCTTCTTCTATGGCTTTTTGAGCCAAAGGCCCCATACATGTACATCAAGTTTATATCTTTATGTATAAAATGGACCCTAGGAGGCCAGATCTATGGTTTTGATGTGTTAAGACCCATTTAAATCGATTGTATAGTTGTGGACAAGGATGGACTCGGCGAGTATCTCTTGGGACTCGGCGAGTCAGGGTGTATTTGCCACCAAATCCTTTCTTTTGATGGTCCAGATAAAAAGATGGAAGGTCCCTCAGTTGTTTAGGCTTATTAGGGACCTGGGAATCATGGGACTCGACGAGTGTGTGAGCAAACTTGGCGAGTCAAAGGCAGTCTCCCGACCCATGAAGATGGACTCGACGAGTTGTTCATATTACTTGGTGAGTCATATACTAAACACATTCTTATGATGAAGATGAACCCGACGAGTTCAATGAGGAACTCGGCGAGTTAATTGAAGGAGAACTCGTCAAGCTCTTGCTAGACTTGATGTGTAGGGATGATTTCATTGTATTCTGTGGACGTGGGGACTCAACGAGTTGGTAGACCAACACGGCGAGTCTGGTCAACCAAAGAGTTGACTTGACCAAGGTTTGACTTTGACCTAGTCATGGGTGACCCCTGGGAGAGTTATGAGTTCAAATGGATAACGTAGAAGAGTTGTCGTGTAGGGATTGAGGAGTCAAGGAGAGCCGATTTTCACATCGAGGATAGTTTAGACACTACACGACTTTGAGGTGAGTTTCCTCTTAGTAGGGGTGGGTCTACAGCCATAATGCCGGCCCACAAGTACGAGTGTTGGTTAGATAATTGTCTTTTTGATAATTATCTGGGATTGATGTGTGATATGTTTACCGTGTTTGATATGAATATTATACTTGACATGCTTACTGTGCTTATTATGTGTTAGCAATAGAAGGGGTGAAATAGTCCCCGGTTACCGTTTGAAAGATACCGAAGGGGATCTTAGTTCCCAGTTACCGGTTGAAAGATACCGAAGGGGAGGTTAGTGTTGGGTTTTGAGCAATCTAACACTTCCTAGGTGTGCATGCAACCCTAATAAACCTTGGATCTATGTTTGTCTAAATACATGCAAAATAATAATTTTCCAAGGTTCATAACCTATCTAACATGGCATGGGGAACATTTAAACATAAAAGAGTTAGATGAGATTACATACCTTTTGATGAGATTAATTCCTTGGAGTTTGAGAACCAAGCACCAATAGTGTGAATGCCTCAAATGGAAATCACAAATCACCACAAACACTTGGAAAACTCTAGAGAGTGTACACACACTTGCAATTTTCGGCCACACACAAGCACACACACTAGTGGCTATTTCATGCAACATAAGCATGCTTATATAGTGTACATGGTTAGGGTGAAACCCTAATAACCCATGACCTTTCCTTTTCCAAGGATCCATGGGTTAAAAGCTCCATGGATCATCCATGGACTTCCATACAAGCCTAGCCCATTAACAAATGAGTATTAGCCCACACTATATAAAACCAATAGCCCACAATCTAATTAGTCTTCCTTTTAATCTCTAAATTAATTCATAATTAATTTAAGACTGAGACTAGTTAAATAACATGACTTCATAACATATTATAACTTATAATATATTAATAAACATATGTGTATAACTCTCATAAAATTATCCATAAATTGTTCGGGTGAAGTGCAACCCAAATGGACCATGCCGGGTTGGGTCAAGTATATACCAAATTAGTTATGGACTTAGACACCTTATCCAACAGACTCCCACTTGGATAAGTCTAATAACTGTATTTTCCTATATAACTTTAGGAACCAACCAGCAATCGTAGCTCTCGAAAACTCTGTTGAACTATGAAGCGCTATTTTAAGACAAGTGATCATATAATCCTCTGTTCTCATGATATCAGCTGGACAAACACATGGAACTATGTCTTGCTTATTGTCTGGCAGTTGTTTCTCGATTTCCGATTTGTTTGATAAAGAACTTTACTGAACACATCAGTTTAGTTCTGACCGGGCCCGGTACATGGGACAACACAAAATCATCAAGGGGCCCAGATATCGCTTCTATTTCTATAAGGAACATATAAACTTCGACTCATATGCTTGTTCTACTACTTGTTGAATTGTACACAAAGGCATGTTTTATAACATCAAGTTACTGATGTGTTTACGTGCAATCAATGCACAACCAACTCATAGGTAACAACTCATATCTCTAGGTTTGAAGACTTATATGATATTATCGTCTCACGATCACTCGAGATAAATTCCATGAAGTGATACAAGTGAGCGTGGGTTTATACCAATACTCATAACTTATGAGTACTCATGAACGTTGCAGCAACCATTGCCATATCTAAACACCTTTAGCCATCTACAAACCCAATTCATGACAATCTTGATTCATAACTACTTCCGACGTATGGAGGTTTGAATAAATTAATTATTCTGGAAGTCAAAACATGCAAAACTGAAACAATAGAAAATAATTGACAATGATAGTAACACTTTACTCATAAATAAATCACAAATTTTATTTATCATCAAATGTCGATTACATTTTACAAGTTTCAGGAAAACTATCTAATCTGTAAAACTAATATCGTCCCTCAGCCCGATGCGCCTCGCATGCTGAAAATGCTTAACCCTCGTCAGTCCCTTCGTAAGGGAGATTCTCATATGACGATACCCTCTTTTCCACGAGGAGTCCTTCTTCAATCTTGTGTCTTATGAAGTGATATTTTCTATCAATGTGGCGGGATCTTCCATGATCTCTTGGTTCCTTGGCTTAGGCAACCGCACTATTGCTGTCACAAAAAATCTCCATAGGTTCCTTAATAGCTGGTACAACTCCAAGGTCTCCGATGAAGTTCTTCAGCCATATCGCCTCCTTCGCTGCTTCACTCGCTGCTATATACTCTGATTCACAAGTCAAATCAGCCACCGTCTCATACTTGGAACTCTTCCAAGAAATTGCCCCTCCATTTAAGGTAAAGACCCAGCCCGACTAAGAGCAGAAGTTATCCCTATCAGTCTGAAAACTAGCATCACTATACCCTAATACTCTCAAGTCATCACTCCCACCAAGGGTAAGGATCCAATCCTTAGTCCTTTGCAGGTACTTGAGAATGTTCTTTACCGTGGTCCAATGAGCCTTGCCAGGGTTCCCTTGATACCTGCTGACCATGCTCAAAGCAAAGGCCACATCATGGCGGGTACAAGTCATAGCATACATGATCGAGCCAACAGCGGAAGCATACGGTAATTGGCTCATCTCAGCTATCTCTGCCTCTGTACTCGGACTCTGAGTCTTACTCAGTTTGGCATTGCTTTGGATCGGTAAATCTCCTTTCTTGGAATTCTGCATGTTGAACCTTTTCAACACCTTATCCAAGTAGGTACTCTGACTAAGTCCAATTAGTCTTTTACTCCTTTCTCTTAATATCCTTATCCCTAGGATATAGGAAGCTTCCCTTAGGTTCTTCATAGCAAAGCACTTCCCAAGCCAGGACTTAACCTCCTGCAAGGTTCGGATGTCATTTCCTATAAGTAGTACAGTACCAAGAAGCTAGCTATACTCCCACTAGCTCTGACATACGCGCAAGACTCATCTTCACTTCTCGAGAAGCCAAACTCTTTTACCTTCTCATCAAAACAAAGATTCCAGCTACGAGATGCTTTTTTTAATCCATAAATGGATTTCTCAAGCTTGCATACTCTATTAGGGTACTCTGCACTGACAAAACCCTCTGGCTTATTCATGTATACATCCTCAGTCAACTTTCCATTAAGGAAAGCGGTTTTGACATCCATTTGCCATATTTCATAATCATGAAATGCAGCAATGGCTAGCATAACCCTAATAGACTTAATCTTTGCTACCGACGAGAAGGTTTCATCATAATCAATACCTTGAGTCTGAGTAAAACCCTTCGCAACCAGTCGAGCCTTATAAGTATGCACTTTTCCTTCCATGTCGGTCTTCTTCTTGAAGATCTATTTGCACCCGACTGTTTTACGGCCTGGTACATTGTCAACCAAGTTCCAAACTTGATTGTCATACATGGACTGTATCTCGCTGTCCATAGCCTCCTTCCATTTAGCAGATTTCGGGCCTGCCATGGCTTCCTTAACACTGCTAGGTTCATCCAAATTTACCAGTGTACTATCACTGATAAGCGTATCACCTTCCATAGTAATATGAAAGCCATAATAAAACGAAGGTGTGTTCCTAACCCGTGTGGAATGCCTCGGAGGTACAGACATGTCAGCTTGCTCAACAGGATTTTCCTCCTCAGGTTGATTGCTAGTGTCTGAGGTTCCTTCACCAATTGCTTCTTGAATTTCTTCAAGATCAATTTGCCTCCCACTGTCTCCTTGGCTTATAAATTCTCTCTCACGAAAGACCCCTCCTCTTACTACAAAGACCACATTCTCACTGGGTCTGTAGAAGAGGTAACCGAAGGATTTCTGTGGGTAGCCGATGAAAATACACCTTTCACTTCGGGTTTCGAGTTTATCATGAGTCTCACGCCTCATGAAAGCTTCGCAACCCCAAATCTTGATGTGGTCTAAATTGGGAACCTTCCCAGTCCACATCTCATGAGGTGTTTTGGTAACCTTCTTTGTAGGGACTAAATTAAGGATATGGGCGGCAGTCTCTATGGCATACCCCCTAAAAGAGATTGGTAACGAAGCTCGACTCATCATAGAGCGAAACATGTCTAACAAGGTTCGATTATGCCTCTCAGCTACACCATTCAGCCGTGGTGTCCTGGGAGGAGTCAATTGTGAGAAAATCCCACACTCCTTAAGATAGTCAAGGAACTCGGTACTAAGATACTCACCACCTCGATCGGATCGAAGCATCTTAATGTTCCTGCCCAATTGATTTTCTACTTCCTGTTTGAATTCCTTAAACCTTTCAAAGGTTTCTGACTTATGTTTGATTAAGTAGACATACCCATATCTACTAAAATCATCAATAAAAGTCACATAATACCGATTAGCATCCCTTGTGACGGTTTTGAATGGCCCACACACATTAGTATGTATTAGGTCCAACAAACCCTCACCCCTTTCACGAGTTCCAGTGAAGGGTGATTTTGTCATCTTTCCAAGTAGACAAGATTCACAACTATCATCCGATTTAAGGTCGAATGACTCCAAGACTCCACTTTTTTGGAGTTGGCCTATGCGTTTCTTGTTTACATGTCCAAGACGACAATGCCACAATGATGCTTTATCTAGGCTAGTAGAAGAATCAATATACAACACATTATTTCCTAAGTTGTCTACAATCGACACAGTTTCATACACACCATCACAAGGTAATGCTTTAAAATTAAACACTTTTTTAAAGAAAGCATTAATACCACCACATTCAGTATCAAACGAAAAGGTAAAACCTTGTTTGTACAAAGCATGAAAAGAAATAATATTCCTCGCCATTTCAGAGGAGTACACACATTTATTCAAATCTAATTTTAACCCATTATTAAGAAACAAAGTATAAACTCCAATCTTGGAAACAGGTGAAGCCTTCCTATTCCCCATGATCAAGTTTATCTTCCCGTGCTCCACATCCTCACTTCTTCTTAGGCCCTGCAAATCAGAACATATGTGAATACCACATCCTGTATCAAGCACCCAAGAGTTAGAATATGATGAGTAATTAGACAATATTGTGTAAATACCTGCATGGGTGGGTTTCACTTTCCCATCCTTTAGATCCTGCAAGTACTTAGGGCAGTTTCGCTTCCAGTGCCTCTTGTCCAGGAAATAGTAGCAATCAGCATCCTTGGGAATGGCAGAAGGAGTGACAGAACCGCTCTTGGTCTTTGATGAGGAGCCTTCAAGAAACTTTCCCTTTGTACCCTTCGAAGGGTGCTTCCTCTTTTTCCCTTTGCCTTGCCCGATAGCCAAAACAGGGGTAGATGTTGGAGTAGGAGTAGTAGAGGTAACAACCGCCTTGCCCTTAAGACCGGTTTCAACGGTCTTCAAGAGTCCTTGAAGCTTGCTGAGGGTAACTTCCTCCTTGTTCATATGATATGTCATACGAAAATGGTCATAACAAGAAGGTAAGGAGTGAAAAATGATGTCAATTGCCAACTCCTCAGGGAAGTTCACATCCAGCTTCAGCAAACGGTCCACATAGCTTTGCATCTTTTGCATGTGGGCCGTGACGGATTCACCGTCCTTCATGCGGGCTGTTATTATGGAGGAGATTATTTCATACCGCTCCTGACGAGCACTCTGATGGTACCTCTCCATCAGGTCTTGGTGCATCTCAAAAGGGTAGAAATCTTCATATGAATTTTGGAGCTCGGCTGTCATCTTGGCCATCATGATACATGCCACCTTAGTAGCATCTCTCTCATGTGTCCTGGATTCAGCGATTTCCTCAGGAGTAGCAGTAGACTCATCAAGCTCTTTTAACTCCTTATCAAGGACATATTCCTTATCCTCATAACGAGTAACCATCCTGATGTTCCTAATCCAATCCATGAAGTTGGAACCATCAAAGATGACCCTCCCATAAAGATTCATACCAATTGGGTTAGAGCCCGAAGCATTAGTGTTGGAAGACATCTGAAAGAAGAAAGCAAGTTTAGATTAGATATATAGAATCCTTAATAAGACACCCAAATGTAATATTAAGGCTAGGATCCAATCACAATATATTATACTTAGAAGAGGGATGCCGTAATCTAAGTAATAATATATTTGAAAGGTAGGTGAATGACGATTCACCAATTTCCACCACGAAAAACAAAATGAATTATTAGGTCTTAATTGGATTTGAAATTCCTAGATTCTTTTGAGATTCATTGAACTTTTCAATGGCATGTTTCAATCTCGATTGTGCCCTTCAAGTTTTGTGACTGGGATGCCGAGGATCACAAAACAAGGTGTGAATAACCATGCTAATTCATTTGGTACCCTTAATATTATCACCTAATCAATGTGCCGGTTAACCACACACGCTCCATTGATCTATGACAAACATTAAGTCACCCTTCGTGATCCTTACTAGTCCAAGTTAGTGTGCCGGTTAACCACACACGCTCCACCAACGACTTGGTAATGTACAAAGTGTGAATTCCATGGACTAGCACCATGTTCACATTTTTCCTAAAATAACTAAGATTGGGAATTAAAGAGGTTTAGTTACTTTATAATAATCATTATACTTTTAATGAGGATTTAAATTCATTGTCCTAGCCGTTCGGCTAACGACCCTCCACCAGTCAAGCAAGCGGTGGGTGAGAGTGGACACCCATTAAGTTGCCATTTTATAGGCAACAACCTTATACCGACCTTATAGACCGGCTTCGTGAATGAGGCCTACTAACGGTAGAACGACTTATTCTTATACATATATATAATAATTAACCATTAATGTTATAAATAGTATAAGGGTTGAATTTTAACTATTAAAACTCTAAGGGTTGGAATTAAAGTTTATTAAAGTGTGTGAAACTTTACAAATTCCAAAACTTGAGGGCAAGTTTTGTAACTATCCAAAACTTTTCATTTCATAACTTATGAATTAAAGGTTCATAAAAATGAAGACTCTTCATTTTCATGTAACTTATGTGCTTAAATGTGTGTTAAAGAAAAGTGACCTTTGGATATCCATAACTTGAGGACAAATTATGGACTCCATTAAAACACATAAATGATCAAGAATTAATTCTAAACAATTCAGCAAATAATTTCTATCATCTTCTAAATTCATACGAACATGAACATGATCATCAAAATTTCAAGAATTATATGAATACATAAAAATCATGGACTTTTGATATATGCTATTGTAAATGGATTAGAACAACCATTACACCAACTAAAACAAGTTTTAAAACACCAAAACAGTTTAGGGTAATGTTTCTAGTCCATTTCCAGCAGTAAAAGTCGAAATTCTGCATTCTGATCATTCTACTCGCCGAGTGCACAAACCTACTCGGCGAGTAGGATGAATTTTGCCTTGTACTCGGCGAGTCCCCCCCATGGACTCAGCGAGTCCATCAGCCAGACAACATCAATTTCAACTTTTTTCACTATTTTGCATCAAGTATCAAACAAGCAAGCCTAGGCTCTGATACCACTGTTAAGTTTTGAGCAATCTAACACTTCCTAAGTGTGCATGCAACCCTAATAAACCTTGGATCTATGTTTGTCTAAATGCATACAAAATAATAATTTTCCAAGGTTCATAACCTATCTAACATGGCATGGGGAACATTTAAACATAAAAGAGTTAGATGAGATTACATACCTTTTGATGAGATTGATTCCTTGGAGTTTGAGAACCAAGCACCAATAGTGTGAATGCCTCAAATGGAAATCACAAATCACCACAAACACTTGGAAAACTCTAGAGAGTGTACACACACTTGCAATTTTCGGCCACAGACAAGCACAGACACTAGTGGCTATTTCATGCAACATAAGCATGCTTATATAGTGTACATGGTTAGGGTGAAACCCTAATAACCCATGACCTTTCCTTTTCCAAGGATCCATGGGTTAAAATCTCCATGGATCATCCATGGACTTCCATACAAGCCTAGCCCATTAACAAATGAGTATTAGCCCACACTATATAAAACCAATAGCCCACAATCTAATTAGTCTTCCTTTTAATCTCTAAATTAATTCATAATTAATTTAAGACTAAGACTAATTAAATAACATGACTTCATAATATATTATAACTTATAATATATTAATAAACATATGTGTATAACTCTCATAAAATTATCCATAAATTGTTCGGGTGAAGTGCAACCCAAATGGACCATGCCAGGTCGGGTCAAGTATATACCAAATAAGTTATGGACTTAGACACCTTATCCAATAGTTAGTTCTCAGTTACCGGTTGAAAGATACCGAGGGGAAGTCCATCTCCCGGTTATGTCTTGAAGTTACCGGTTGAAAGATACCGAGGGTTATGCATTATTTGGTGTGGGTATGATGGGGGAACTCACTAAGCTTTGTGCTTACGGTTTTTAGTTTTGGTTTCATGTACCTCTTTAGCTAAGGGGAAAGAAACAGCGGCGTAGCAACGCATCACACATCCTCACATGATTTTCCGCTTTTGAAAACTGGGATTTGTACTCTTATATTTTACAACGTACTAGAATGGTTTGAGACTATGACTTATGATTTTATGTTAAAAGAATTGTAATGCTGTTTAATGATAACTATCTGGACAGGTAACATACTTTAAAAACAAAAAAATTGGGTCCGATTTGGGATGTTACAACTTGGTATCAGAGCCTTGGTTTGAGGGATTCGGACACATCCTCGGGGGTGTAGGGACTCAAATCGAGGGATTGAAAGATTTTTACTAGAAAATAGTTTCTAAAAACTAAGTTAATGAATTTTGAGAAAGAATGAGGTGTGTGATGCGTGCGAACGGCCGAGCTCAAGTAAGTTTTCCCCAAGATAGCCATACTTGTTATGCTATGTTATATGATATGATTATGAGAACTGCATGCTAGATTAGGGCTAAGGATCTAGGAGGATTCCTTGTATGCCTGTTATGTGTTTATGAGAACTGCATGCTACAATAGGGCTAAGGATCTAGGAAGGATGCCTTGTATGCCTGTTGTAGGATCTTATTCAGCCGTATGTTAGAACTATTAGTCAGCAGTATGATAGCCTGATTAGGTTATGCTTGATTTGGTTACTCAAAACATGAATGCTGCTTTCTTTGTGCTATAGTGGTTCTGGCTAGCTTTAACTAACTAGTAAGCGAATATGTAACGGAATTCGCAAGCTAGTTAGGGAAAGGTGGAAGGGACTCCTAGTGCAGCTGATGGTGGAGAGTAGGTCGAAGGGTGCCCTAGGAAAGCCTAAGATGGGATTAGTTGGAATGCAATGTCGGTAAGGGGACTTGGTGAAGTTGAAGCAATCCTTGAGGAATGTACAGATAGATGTGGAAGGTAGTATGTGTTGGGTTTTGAGCATTACATGCAACCCTAAATACCTTGGATCTACGTTTTCTCTATTATACATGAAAATATCAATTTTCCAAGGTATTATTCTAACTAGCATAATATAAAGTACATGTAATATAAAATCTAGTAGAATTACATACCTCTTTGTTGGTGCTTGAGTCCATGGAGCTCAAGAGCCTAGTGCCCCAAATGTGACACCTCAAATGGTTCACACATCACCATGATCATCTGGAATAACCATGAGAGAAGATATGATTTCATAGAAATTGGCTTGCCCTCTCATTATTATGCACTAGTGCCAATTTCATCAACCAATGGGGTCTTTATATAGTGTGCACATTAGGGTTACACCATGTAACCCATGACTTTACCCATTCCTTATGCTCCATGGGTTTTAACCTCCATGGAGTATCCATAGGCCACCATATAGGTTAAACCTAGCATAAGGAATCATGGATCATAAGCCCACATATATAAGAATTAAGGATTTACACAATCAATCCCCATATATTTAATTAGTCTTTTTTTTTATCACTAAATTAATTCCAAATTAATTCTTGACAAATACTAATTAAATAATATGATTTCATATTAATATATTAGAACTTATAATATATTAATATGTCACAAATATCTTTTTCTCATTAAAAGGTCTACCCAAATGTTCCGATGCCATGCAACCTAAATAGACCATGCCGAGTCGGGTTAAGTATATACCAATTATAGTTATGGAATTAGACACTAATCCAACAGTCTCCCACTTGGATAAGTGTAATAACTATTATTGCAAGTACGCCTTCACAACCCGACCAACAATCGTAGCTCTTAAAAGCTGATGCCGAACTCTGAACAAATCAATGACGCGTCCATTAGATAAGTGATCATATATTCCTCCATTCCATATATCATATGGACTGAGACATGGATTATAATCATTCTCTCTGTCCATTTGTTGTTTCCCGATTTTTGATTTATGACGACTGACTAATTGAACAAATCAAATCAGTCCTGGCTTGGCCAAGCACTCACATGTGTCATCACAAAATCATCGAGGGGCCCACATATATCGCTCTTATCCCATTAAGGGTAAAAAGAATGGATAAACTTCGACTCATATGCTTGTACTAACTACTTGTTGAATTATACACAAAGGCACGTTTTATAACATCGAGTTATCAATGCGTTTTCATGCAATCAGTGTATAACCAACTCATAGTCAACAACTCATATCTCTAGGTTTGAAGAATATAAGATATTATCGTCTCATGATCACTCATGATAAAATCCATGAAGTGATTCAAATGAGCGTGGGTTTATTCCAATACCCAGAACTCATGAGCACTCATGAATGTTGTAGCAACCATTGCTATGTCTAATGCACATTAGACAAATCTTACAAGCCAGATTCATGACAGTCTTGATTCATATCTACTTCCAACATATGACCGACTGTGGATGGTTTGAATAACTTAGTCATCCGAGAAGAATGACCTAGTTATTCTGGAAGTCAAAACATGCAAAGTGAAACACAAAATAATACTAATCCTATATGGCCTCAACACTTTGAGTGTAAATAAAACATCTTTTATCTAAACACCATACGGATTACTCATTATTCATGTTTCGATTAATCAACTTAATACATGAATTAAAACAGTAGTGATGCCATGCTCCAAGCATGCACACCATGTTTGTCTAAACAATAGCTATGCCATACTCCAAGTATGCACACTATGTTTACGTATGGTTCTCTCTTTGTGAAACAGATCGATTGAAAACATTTCAATGATGCTTATTTCACAATTCCAATCCTTATTGTAAATGTAAGAATACCAAACTCTTGTCATTTACTATAATTTGTTAGATTATAAACTTATATGCAATGATCCCCTTGTAATGACTATGCACAAAGTCACAAAGACTTGGCAACAAACATTATAAAGTATTATAATGGAAAGAAATCCCATGGATATGAAATCTCAAATTCAAAGTACATTCCTTTGAACATCCTTCTTTGAATTAAGTTTTCTAATCTTACACAGATTCAAAGAATAACTTCCACCTACGGAAGCAATTCCGCATTACCATTTTGACTATCACTTCTGAACAAGAGTTGCCTCTTTTCATAATATGTCAATATAGTCCTAACTATGTACTTCCAATTTTCCATGAGCAACCAATCTTTGGTAAACCTTAGATTGTCCTCGACAATTGCTTAATCATTTTAGTCATATCCAGTTCTATTCCATTTTCCCTCCTAATGTCCTAGGCATTTGGAAAACTTAGAATGGATAAATATTATAGCACATGTAATCAAACCTATACCCAAAGCATATGGGACATGATTCATGCTATAAAATTTTTATGTGCAATGTTCTTGCAATTCGTACTATGAAGAGGTATGACGTAATCATAATCGAATTTTGTGAACACAACTTAAATAGAATTTCCTTATGTTGAACCATTCCAATCATAACGTTCATATATATCCTTGACTAAAGTTGATTAAAATCTCAATCTAAGCTTGTAGAATTGGAGTGAAGTATAAAATCCAATCCCTTAATTATAGGAAATCAACTTTTCAAAGTGAATTGAAACTTTTTTTTTCTATAATTTACATTGTGTTGGGTCGTAAATAGTGTTGCGTCTATTGGGCTCGTTAGCTAGTCAAATATATATCTCCGATATGGGCCTGTCCATCCGTGAGTTTTGTAGGGTTTAGTATAAATAGGTGGTTGCATTCATCTTAAAAAAAAAAGACGATTAGTAACGATCAGAGAATTATTGTTCAGCATATTTATCGTTCTTGTTTTGTAACCCTAGAATCCTCTACAGTGGAAGTTCTTAGTCGAGCTCTGCTGAGGATCGAGTAATCTAATCATTCGACACATTTTGATTCATACTTGTGATTTGTTTACTATTTTTACGTTCATTGCATACCTGTTACAAAGATCTAATCAATCAAAGAGTTAATTAATAACTCATTAATTGGTATCAGAGCAGGAGGCTGTGTAATTCATACACATCTTTTCTGTGAAAGAGTTTGCGATTAGGGTTTTGCCGCATTAACTAATATTTATTGAGCCGTCATTCCATTATTGACGTAACTCAGCATTTATTTCTTTGCCCTAATATTAAATATTACAAATCTGATCTTTCAAACAGGTTAAAAAACGATCAAGCATGGACGAGTCACAATCTAATCCCATCAACATCTCTAACAACATTGGATCGACGACGAAGATTCCTATTCTTTACACCCAGGATTACGAAGTCTGGGCACATCACTTTGAAGATTATGTCATCAGATCGGAAGACAATGGATACCTCATTTGGGAAGCAATCGTTTTTGGACCATTTGCTCACTCTGGAACGTTAAAAATCATTAAAACTCAGAAAGAGTACAATTATCTGTTAAAGGACGTCAAGGATGTTGCTCAAGACGAAAAGGAAAAGTTTCAATGCAACATTAAAGCATTGAGACTGATTCGATTCGCTCTGCAATCAGATACATTCAGGCTAGTGAGTTCATGCAGCACTGCTAAAGAAATCTGGGATAGGCTGCGAGAGCTATATTCCACTGATGAAGATTTGGAGCATTTTATTCAGACCTTACTTTTGTCTGAGTTTGGTGAATTTAAGCAGAATTCTGATGAAACTGTTACTCAGACGTTCGATCGCTTCAATCATCTTCTTAGCAAGATGATCAAACACGATATAAAAAGGAAGTTGATTGAACAAAAAGTAACCTTTTTGAACGGCCTTAGATCCGAGTGGAGGGCGGGTGTGTCCACTGTTAAAGCTCATGAGCAATTTAAATCTTATTCGTTAGCAAAGCTGGTGGGGATTTTGAAATCCCAAGAAAAGATTGTTTTGCAAGAGAAAAATGTGGTGTCCAGTTTAGGGTCCTTGGCCCTTTTGACCAAAAGCAAAAGTGTGGTAGAAGATGAAGATCTCAACTTAGAAGACTATGATATTACTTCTGAAGACTATACAATGATGGTGTCGAATCCAAAGAGGTTCATTAAGAAAAGGTTCCCTACCAATAAGAACCGAAATTGGCAGGGAAGCTACAGTTCTGAAAAGGTTAGGGAGGAACCGAAGGTAGAAGAACCAATGAAAGAGGCGAAAGTTGAAGGAGATTCAGGTGTGAACTGCTACTACTGTGGAGGAAAGAACCACTATGCCAAAGATTGTGTTCTAAAGAAAATGGCAGAGAAGGATGAGGAAAAAGATGAAGAGGCCGTGTTGATGAAAAAGTTGGAAGAGATCAAAAGAAAGAAAGCTACTGCTAACCCTTCAATGAATGCTTTAATTGTGCAGGGTTCGGCAGCGGATGATGAGTTCGGTGGCGTGCAGGTCTGGTCAACCAAATCAGAGGATGATGAGGTCAGGAAGCCATCTCATGGAAAGGCATACCAAAAGGTGAAGAAAGCGGTGGGAAGTGTTTGATGGTGACAGATGTATCTCAAATAAGGGGATACAATACAGACGGTGGGAATGAAGAAACGAAAGAGCGAGAGGACTTATGCTTCACAGTAAAACCTCTCAGCGTGCAGTTCAATGAGCTTGATGAATTGATCAAGAAGGTACAATCCGTTTTTGTTTCATTCAAAGTACCACAAAATTCATATGAAAAAGAATTAAAAAGCTTAAACTCAAGAATCTCAAATCTTGATAGTAGTTTAACTCAAACACGGGTCACCAATTCTAACCTAACTGACCAAATAAGCAGGGTATCATCAAAAAGTGAGGAACGGAGGATGTGGATAGAGCTGAAGTAGTCGGAGCTGATCAAATCTAAGGACGAAAACATTTATTTACAAAGAGACAATTTGAAACTTTTGAAACAAAGAAATGTTTTTTGTTTAATTGCTAAGCGTCTTTATTCTAACATCACTCAAATTCATTTGAACTGTGAAATAGGGCAGAAAATTCATCGCATGATTTTGCCCTTCCTTGAGTTTAAGGAGGATGAAATCGATGCTGAAGCATATAATTGCGAAAGTGTAGTTTCGTCTGATGATGTGAATCTGACTTATATGTATGGTCTAGACAAAATTGAATCTTTTATAAAGTCCAAGGACCATAAAGACATGCTGAAAAACCTTTTGGATGAAAACGATAAACTGAAACTAAGGACCAAAACCATACAAAAATTTGACTCATTGAATGCCAACTTGAGCTCAGAAAATAAAATTGATGTTGAAAACGCGTCTGAGCTTAATGAGGATGATGATATGAGCGTAATTTCTGTAGAGGATGAAGTCGACTGTTCTGAGTTTGTCAAGAGCGAACCCAAAAACCACAAAAATCTTATTTTTGAAAATTCTGTGGAGTTTGCTCGTTTGTCCCAAAATAAGTCCCCGATTCTAGAAGAAAAGGCTGTTGTGTACCAAAAGGTGAGAGCAACACCAAATCAGGTGTATAAGGTCATAGGAGTAACCGAACATCAGACAGCCGAACTCACAGCCATTGTAAACGAAGATAATGCAGATGGTTGTGATGAGTTTTCTGGTCTGCTCCTATAGATAATGCTGACGAAACCGTTGGTCTGTCAGAGCAGACGTCATGGAAAACCAAAGGCAGATATGTGCCAGAGCCACTAAACAAGCCTGACAACTTCGACATGCCAAGTACTAGTGGTACAAAAGAAGTTCCTGTAGAAGAAGTCACTCCTTCAAGCAAAACATCATCTGTTAAAAGTGAACAAGCTGACAGGAAACAAAAGCAAAAAGCCAACATCCACAGACAGCCGAAGCAAGTGAAGGATCAAAAGCAGTAAAGAAATCTGAGATACAAAAAGCATCTCTCAGAGCGAAAACAGTTCTGGCAATCTCAAAACACCCATTTTTCTTATCATGACAGAAAGTCAGAGAAAAGAGCAGTCAGACCGCAAGAAAGTAATAACAACCGAAGGGAAAGGTTCGGTTCAAAGAACACCAGCTACCAAAAGCATAGGTTCGGTTTCGAGAGCAAAAGCTACCAAGGTTCAAGGTTCGGTCCCACTAATGACCAAAAACAAAAGGGTCACTTAGAACCTCAAGTCAAGAAAATTTCTCAGTCTAAATTCTCTTGTTCTAATTCTTCTCAACCCCATTCTAAATCTAATTCTGTTCGAACTCAAAACCCAAAATCTTCAACAGATTTGAAAGGAAAATCGAAGGTTTCCTCGGTTAAGAACGATCAAAAACATTCCAAGGCCCAAATGCCTAAACCTGAATCCAAACCGACTGTAACAAATCCCAACAAAATTAAAGTTTTCACTATTAAGAAGAAAGATGAAACAACTTTAATAAATAAAACATATCTTGTTGACATTTCTCTTACTGTTCCTGTTCCTGTGAAAGGCTCACGTGGACCCAAGAAACTTTGGGTTCCCAAATCTGCTTAATTTTTGCAGGTTATCAGTGACGAGCAGTTCGACGAAGAATGGTATATTGACAGTGGCTGCTCACGTCACATAACAGGAAGGAAGGAAGAGCTGAGGGAATTTCGATCTCTTCCAAACGGCGGGAATGTCAAATTCGGGAACAGCTCATTCAGCACGATAAAAGGTTATGGGATGATCACAAATGGAGACTTCACAATTAGAAAGGTTGCATACGTTGAAGGACTACAACATAACCTCATCAGTGTATCTCAGCTTGTTGGAGGTACCGGTCTTAGAGTTTCGTTTGATGATGAGGGTTCAGAGATAATAGAGAAGAAAACAAAAAGAGTAATTCCCAAATCGGAGCGCAAAGGCGAAATGTTTCCTATCAATCTCAAACCCAGCAAAGGAAATCCAACTATCTGTCTGTTATCCAAAGCACATTCTGACGAAAGCTGGTTGTGGCACCGAAGGCTCTCTCATCTCAACTTCAAGGATATCAACAAAGTTGTCACTGGAGGTCATGTTAGGGGTCTTCCATTGCTCAAGTTTGATCGAGAACATTTATGTGCTGCATGTGAAATGGGGAACCAGAGTCGTCAAAGTCACCCATCCATTATAAACACTAAAGTCGTTGAACCACTTGAGTTAATTCACATTGACTTATGTGGTCCATCTTCTATCGAAAGCATTGATGGTAGCAAGTATATTCTTGTTATTGTTGATGACTTTTCACGTTTTACATGGGTGTTTTTTCTGAAGCACAAATCTGAGGCAACTCTCAAGCTAAAGATGTTTATCAAGCAGGTTGAAGTGTAGCTGAGGAAAGTCGTTCGCAACATCAGAAGCGAAAATGGGCTGGAGTTCAAAAATAAAGAATTTGAAGACTTTTTGGCAGAAAAAGGAACCAGTCACAACTTCTCAGCTCCCTACACCCCTCAACAAAATGGGATTGTCGAAAGACGAAACCGATCTTTGTGTGAGGCGACCATAACCATGCTAAGTTTCGCTTCTCTACCTCTATATTTCTGGGCTGATGCTATTGCTGCAGCTTGTTTTACGCAGAACAGGTCCTATCTCAATAAGCGTTTCACTCTTACTCCTTATGAGATCATCAACAACAGAAAGCCAAATGTCAAATTCTTCCATGTATTCGGATCATGATGCTTCGTCTTCAACTCTAAAGAACATCGTAACAAGTTCGATGTCAAAGCCGATGAAGGGATTTTTCTGGGATATTCTCTCACTTCGAAAGCCTACCGGGTTTGAAACAAGCGTTCGAGGAAGATTAAAGAAACATATTATGTGACTTTCGATGACAGCTATGTCAAAAAGCTGAAGGCCACTGAAGAGACAGTTGGAGAGATTTTCTCTCAAACAGGCCACGTCACAGCCTCGATTGCAAATTTGTTTGAGCAGTTTGTAGAGTTATTCGATGAACCGGAGAAGGCTACTCTCTCGGAAGCCAATGCAGCAGACAACAAAGTAGATCATCTGAAGCAACTCGTTGAAGATACTGCCAAACGACTGGGTGAAGGAGAATCAGTTCCAAATAAACCTTCTCAGCAAGGTGCTTCAGTTGAGGGGGAGAATACATCTTCTTCAAAACAGCCGAGTTCACAAGTTGAGGGGGAGAACTCTTCTCCATCTGCTCCCGAAAGCTCTACTGCACCCGAAGGTACTGTAGCTCCCGAAAGTTCTACTGCACCCGAAGGTACT
The DNA here is from genome assembly GCF_002870075.4 of Lactuca sativa. Taxonomy (NCBI): domain Eukaryota; kingdom Viridiplantae; phylum Streptophyta; class Magnoliopsida; order Asterales; family Asteraceae; genus Lactuca; species Lactuca sativa. Next base: position 91,948,750 of record NC_056625.2, on the reverse strand, counting down.
GTAGCTACCGAAATTTCTACTGCACCTGAAGGTACTGTAGCTACCGAAAGCTCAAATGCATCCGCAACTCCTGTAGCACCAGAAAGTCAAGATACCCCTGAAAGCTCATTAGTCGAGGGGGAGAATGCCGATATGTTTTATGACGATGACGGTCAATCTGAATTAGAAGAGATGGTAAATGCTGAATTAGATCCATCCTATGATCCAAATTACCCTCCTCTTGTCAAATGGACCAAAGATCATCCTGTTTCCCAGGTTGTGGGTAATGTCTCTGAAAAGGTCCTGACCCGATCTCAACTGAAGGCAAAGCAAACATCTTTATTTTCAAAAGTAGAGTTCTGTATGTTTAACTCTTTCGAAAGTTGAACCAAAGACCGTAAACACTGCTCTTGATCACTCTGATTGGGTTCAAGCTATGTAAGACGAACTTAATGAGTTCGAAAGAAATAAAGTTTGGCACCTTATTCCAACTCCTCAAGATGCCTCGATTGTTGGTCTCAAATGGGTCTTTAGAAATAAAATGGATAAGGAAGGCAATGTCATAAGAAATAAAGCTCGTGTAGTGGTGAAAGGATACTGCTAGGAGGAAGGAATCAATTATGAAGAAACTTTTGCCCCTATAGCTAGGCTGGAATCTGTTCGAATATTTCTTGCCTATGCTGCACACAAGAACTTTGAGATCTACCAAATGGACGTAAAGTGCGCATTTCTAAATGGAGAACTTGAAGAAACGGTGTACGTGGAGAAACCTCCGGGATTTGTGAATGAAAAATACCCCAATCACTGCTATATTCTGGACAAAGCGGTATACGGACTGAAACAAGCACCTAGGGCCTGGTATTAAACACTAACCAAGTTTTTAAAGATGTCCAAATTCAAACAAGTTTCGGTTCACCCAACCTTCTTTCGTAAGAAGGAAGGTAACCACCTTATGATTGTTCAAATCTATGTCGATGATATCATCTTTGGCTCAACGAATCCTAGCTTAACAGCTGAATTCAGAAAGCTGATGGAGACTAAATTTGAAATGAGCTCAATGGGTCCGATTAACTTTTTCCTTGGTTTAAATATCAGACAGGGACCCGAAGACATCTTTATTAACCAGGAAGCCTACACCAAGATTCTCCTTGCTAAATTCGACATGATGGGAGACTCAAAGGTTAAAGTTCCAATGGCGTTCGGCAGCAAGCTCACTCCATCCTTGGATAAGCCAGCAGTCGATATTACGCTGTATCGCCAAATGATCGGTTCTCTAATGTAGCTTACTGCTAGCAGGCCTGATATAATGTTTTCTGTTTGTTACTGTGCTAGATTTCAGGCAAATCCTCGTGAACCTCATATGCTTGCAGTGAAGAACATTCTCCGGTATCTGAAACGAACTAGCTCTCTCGGTTTATGGTATCCATCAAACTCAGGCTTCTTCGTTCAAGCCTACTCAGATGCAGACCTTGGAGGTTGTGGACTAGACAAGAAAAGCACCACTGGAGGCTACCAATTCCTTGACGGGAAGTTGGTTAGCTGGCAATCAAAGAAACAGACTTGTGTATCTCTGTCTACCGTTGAAGCAGAATACATCGCAGCTGCCTCCTGTACATCTCAAGTGATTTGGATCCAAAGCCAGCTTTGGGACTATGGACTCAATATGAAAAATATCCCACTATATTGCGACTCCGAAAGTGCAATTAGGATATGTCATAACCCAGTGCAACACTCCAAGACCAAGCATATAGCACTAAGGTATCACTTCATCAAGGATCATGTGGAAGATGGGAACGTCGAAATTCACTTTGTTCGAACCATTGATCAACTGGCTGACATCTTCACCAAAGCTCTTCCTGAAGCATCTTTCAACAAAATTCTACAAGGGCTAGGAATGATGGAATCGAAGTCAGTACCAAAAATTACCTCTCAAGATCAAAAGTAAGAAGCGAAATAGACCGAACGTTCGGGTTCGGGTCTCTTGTATGCCGAAATGGACCGAACGCTCGGGTTCGGTTCTTGCTCTGGTGTACTGAAATAGACCGAACGCTCGGGTTCGGTTGCATCATCTGATCTTCGCTTATCACTCAAAGGTAGTTTCCTTGGATGTAAATCTTTTGTATTATTTTTCCAAATTTAATTTTCTTATTGGCAAAGTTCTTTTCATTTTCAATCTTATTTTTTTGGCATCCGAAATAGACCGAACATTCGGGTTCGGTTACAAAATTTTTCTCACCCGAAATAGACCGAACGCTCGGGTTCGGTTCCAAAATTTTTCTCAACCGAAATAAACCGAACGCTCGGGTTCAGTTCCAACATTTTTTGTATAAATTTTTTTTATGTCTTATTCTTTTAGATCAAAAATTCCAAAAATATTTTTTTTCTCTCGTAATTTCAAAAACTCCAAAAATATATTTTTTTTATTTTTTTTATTTTGGCTTTTATTTTTTTATTGTCGGTAACTTATTGCACTAGCTAAGTGTCCCTAGAAGCATGCTACTGTATGTGTCCAAAGCCTCATCTGATTCTGAATAAAAGCCTTACTGACTTGGTACAAACAAACCTTGTGTTCCCAATTAGGCTCTCATAATTATTCCAATCATGAGCTACCTAACTCTCTTCTCACATGAGATAAGCGTTTTCTGCTTACTCCCTATTTTTATAATAGAGGTACTTTGGTTTCTTTTCACCACCTACATTACTTTTCTCCATCACATTCGCTTCACAAACGTAACCCTTGAGACTCTCAGACATTACCACTAAGGTTTATGGTTGCACAATTTCTGTGTTCATGATCTTAGCTTCGTGTCACTACGTACTAGGTGAAACCCAAAATTCAATACCTATTATGCATTGACGGTGAAAAATTAATTTGCTCTAGCTTTCACTAATGAATTGACGGACTTATCCATGGGGGTACAACATGAAATCTCTATTTTTCTTTTGAGTGATTCCTATGAAATTGTTAAATCCAATGACATTTCTTCCCTTGGGATCCAGTTTTATTTTTTTGAGATTTCATATATATTAGTTTACCTTGCTACTTACATTATCTCCAACCTACTTGTTCAACAGACTACATTGGTCTCACAAGTAATTCGTTCGATTTCTATCTTATATCAAGATTAGGAATTCTGAATCGAAGCGAAAGCCACCCTCATAAGCCTAATTAAAAGAAGCCTTTCAACACTTCTTAATAAGTGTCTGATCGTTATTCAACGGGAAACCACACAAACACTTTAAAGTCTTTCTTGACTTTGAAGGAAGAGATTCTTGCCCGGGATCCATTGTTTCGTGTCTTTCTTGACATCACATAATCCCTCAAAAAGTGTTGCTTTATTTCTTTTTCTTTTACACACTTAGCACGAAAATCTTTTTGATTTTCCAAAATTCTGGTTTCATTAATTTCAAGGAATTTTAATTGGATTGGTTGTTATAAAAGGTTGTGGTTAATATTGATCCACGTGGGGATTTTACTTTAAAGATGCCGTTAATCTCTCAAGGTATAAGATGACGACATGATGACTCAGGTGGGAGTCCAATCGATTTGATTTCAAACGACGTAAGAGGGAAAATCGTGCGAATAGGAACCATTTCATCTCCGAACGGCGCCTGATGGGAAGGCGTGTGATTAGGGACTGACACTCTCTCTCCTGCGTAATCATCGGCAACCCCAACTGTCACGCGTCAGTCACCTCCGAAAAACCCTTCGCTTTTCAATTAAAGATTTGGGAAAGATTCTTCTCTCTCCTTTACCTTCAGTATAAAAGGCAATGTAAACCACCGTTTACCTCTTTACTGCACCTATATTTCTAGAGAGCAAGAATTCCTCCAATCTCTACTGTTCATCATCTCTCCCACTTTCATCACAACAATGGCGGATTCTTCATCAGTTCATGCAACCTCTCACATCTTGCCCATTCGTCCCCAGCAGAGTTTGAGCATTGATCTTACTCCTCAGGCATATGACGCTTTCATGTTTCCCATCATTGAATGCCTGAAGTACTCCTCAATCGCTCCTGCTCTTACCAGGGCTGAAGCCGTTCCAATGGAGTTCCTTTCCCAAATTTTTGCCACAGCACACTACGACAAGGTCGTCAACAGGATTTTCTTCGATGTCATTGAGCACAAGGCGTCGATTTCCAAACAGAGGTTTTGTACGCTGTTAGGGTTTGACCCTGATTCTTCAAGGGTTAATCCGGAAACCATTCCTATGGGTCATCTGTTCAACATGTTCTACAACATGGGGTACACTGAGGTGCTCACTCCTATCACGAAATTCAAGAAGTCGTGTCTACCCCCTCAGTGGAATGGGATGTTCACTGTTCTTTTCAAGGGCTTATCTGAACGAAGTGCTGGATCCGATGGGGCAAGTTGTTTATTTCTCTCCATCATGTACGGGATCTACAATGGCATCAACATGGACTACGGGTCGGTCCTCTGGCAATGACTTATCCAGAGTCTCTCTTCGACCTCTTGACACTCAAAAATTTCTTATGCACGTTTCTGGACTATTTTCACTAAATGGGTGATGGACAAGTACCACGTCCCCATTGTCGCTGGTGCTCCAATGTCTTCGATTGGTACTTTCCATACCACGAAGACCATTGTGTCGGATGCTTCGAAATTTCCCTTCAACGGGTCTATCCCGGAAACGATGTATGGTGATGTTCCTGCTGACAGCCGGATTATCAGAACGTACAAGGAGTTCAAAGGTTCTGGTCTGAGGGATCTTACTCCAGAGATGATGAAATCAATTCATGACGCTGACAAGCCTGCTCCTAGGGGAAAGAAGGCTGATAAGGGAAAACAGGTGGCAAAGAGAGTAAAAGGCCCTTCTCCTAAGAAAATGAAAACCATTAAGACTGCTCAGTCTCCACTGCAGAAGAGGAGAAAAACCCAACCGAAACGTAAACTGGTTATCGCTTCATCCTCAAGTGATTCTGAGGACGAGGGTCCTGATTCAGATGGATCTTAACGTGGTAACACTCCACCACGTTCACCTACACCAGAGATTCACATCTCTACTTCTCCAATTTCTTCTCCACCCGTTACAATTCCTATTTCTATTCCCCCCATAACTTCCACCACTCAAATACCACCTACTTCCATCCTAATACCACCTCCAATCTTTACTGAAGCAACAACCACTACCACTGTAGATGTTAGAACCAACGTATCTGATACGGGGGTTCATACTGATGAACCAAAATCCACCTCAGCACCCAAACCCACATCAACAACCGAACACACCACCTAACCCGAAACTACTACTACTACCGAGCCTCCAGTTTCACCACCACCATCTTCTCCTGCTCATGCTTCAGAGGAAGAAGAACCACTCCTTGGCGGGGAGGACATGACCTTCGACTCGGTCTATTACAGTCCGTTTCAAGTTCAAAGTGACGACGATGACGATGCTCATGTCACAAAGAGGCATCTCAACGAGCTACATGAAAAAATCGATTCGCTCATTGCTTCGTCTTCCACATCTCAGTCCTCCATATCTGAAGCTGCCATTCAGAAAATTGTTGAGGCTTTCTCCAAAGCTCATCAAGTTTCTATCGATTCCGCCACTGCATCTATAGACGCCTCAACCAAAGTTTGTGAGGCAGTGACCGAAAAAGTCAATAAACTATTTACTGATGCCTCTTCCTTGCTGAAATCTTTGCAGGAAAGTGCTGAAGCCACCAAGACTACGCTGGAACCCATTATCAACCAGTTGGCTACATCAGTCGCTTCTGAGCTGAAGTCGTTCGCTTCACTTAGACAATCTATTTCTGACGACAACTCAGCTTTCATAACAACCATTGAGGAGCGTCTCTCTAAGCTTCAAGAAGACTTAGCTGCTGAGAACTCTCTCATGGATGCTCTCGCAAGGAAGACTACCGCTCTAAAGTTCAAGAGCATTCAACTCTCCAATTCTCAACAGGAGATTGAGTCTCTTCGATCTGAATGAGAGGTGGTTAAATCGTGTGTTTCAGATGTCCACTCTGCTATCTCAAACATCCTTGAAGAACATGATCCAATTCACAATTATTCTGTGAGGCGTGACCTTGCAGAGAAGCTCGCTCCTGCCCTCTCTCTACTCAGCAAAATCGAAGGGCTACTTGATTTTGTGTCCATTCCGAAACAAGGGGGAGAAAAGGAAACTATGTCTCAACCACCTCCTACTTCAACAGCAACACACACAACTGAACCTCCATCAGTAGGCCAAGCCTCCGGTTCCGGTGTGAAAGACAAGGGCAAAAACATTGCTGAGGAGAGTGATGAAGATGATAAAGAGATGATTGCCGACATTCTGAATTTGCAAAGTCGAAACAACGAGGCTGATATTAATGCTCGTGTGGCTAGAGAGGCTGAAGAAGCTGAAAGAAGACAGAAAGAAGCCCACGACCTTCTTGAGAGCAGGAAAACTCTTTTTCTTTCTTGGACTCTTGAGAGGCTGATTAAAGAAGCCATTTACACACCAAGTATCCTGTGGCTAGAACCTATGATCTCTTTAGATCGTTCTAACACTGTCGACTCACAGTTCGACATGCCACTGACCCGAAAGGCGTTTATTTGTCATGCCTTTTCCAACATTGTAGAGTTCCCTCATCCTCATCCAAAGGTTGATCGGGACATAATCGAATTCTATCTGAGGGCAGCTCAACCCCAATACCAGACTTGGAGGGCTCAGAAAATTGTCAATGTTCGGGTCCTGAAGCTGTACAGGGAAGGCAACTTCACCAACGTTCGGTTCAAGGTACTACGAGGATCTGCTAAGACCGAACATGCCATCTCACTTGCAGATCTTCCCAACCTTAATCCCCATGATTGGATTATCTTGCACAACATCCTTCTTACAAACGAAGCTGAATATGGTCCGATCATGGACCACTTTAAGAGGATGCTTATATGCTATATCATGGAAGTTGCTTTGATGGATCAGGAGATTGCGAGCATGTTCAAGAAGAAACTTACCATATCTCCTGTTGGTTCTGCCAGCGATCTCAATATGATGCAGATGGGAAAATTGACCCAAAGAGAAACTCTGTTATGCTTACCAGGAACGAAGGACAGAAATGTCTTTTTGCCTTCGCAGACAAACATCTCTACACCACTGCCTATTTGGAACATGTTTTGGGGATCATCCATCGATGCAAGAAGAACACAGCGGACGATGTAAAGTACTTTGATGATATGATTCAATGGTACATTCGGTTCAGACAGACTATCCTGGAACTGATCTCACGTCTGTTTGATACAATAAAGAAGGTTCCCGCTGCTGGCCCAAGCAAGAAGAAGAAGTAGTCTCGCTCCAATTTGACGCAAACGGGGAGATTGTTGGGTCGTAAATAGTGTTGCGTCTATTGGGCTCGTTAGCTAGTCTAATATGTATCTCCGGTATGGGCCTGTCCATCCGTGAGTTTTGTAGGGTTTAGTATAAATAGGTGCTTGCATGCATCTTAAAAAAAAAGGACGATTAGTTACGATCAGAGAATTATTGTTCAGCATATTTATCGTTCTTGTTTTGTAACCCTAGAATCCTCTACAGTGGAAGTTCTTAGTCGAGCTCTGCTGAGGATCGAGTAATCTAATCATTCAACACATTTTGATTCATACTTGTGATTTGTTTACTGTTTTTACGTTCATCGCATACCTGTTACAAAGATCTAATCGATCAAAGAGTTAATTAATAAGTCATCACATTGCTAACTTGCAACATAATCATCATGCTCCCACTAGCATAATCATTATTATATTACTAGCATAACAATTATGCTCCTACTAGCTTTGACATGTACTTAGAAATCAGCTAGACTTCTAGAAAAAACAACACTTTATTGACTTTCTTACCAAAGTTCAGATTTCTGATACGAGATGCTTTGATAAAACTTTATCAGAATCATACACCTTTGCTTAGATAGCACACATGTGTGTCTAAAAAATTTCAGAACTATGAAAAGGGATGCCATAATCATAGTCACAATTGTTTAGACCTTTGCCATTTCTTACAAGTCCATGTTAGTGTGCCGATTAACCACACACGCTCCACTAACGACTTTGAGAATGCAAATATCATAATTGCTATCTACTTAGTGAAAGCGTTTCCTCACCATCATTTTCATGAATCGGAGAGAAACCTTATGACACTTAGATTTTATGTGGTTTAAGTGTTCCTATCCATGTGAATTTGTCATAACCATAATCACAAGACAAGGTCAGTGACAAATCTAAACACATATGGACTGAAGGTCGTGGGTTAGTGATTAACAATACCCTTGATTAGTTCTTGAAATTATTTCAGGATCTTTCAGACTCCCACTATCCTCTTGACATATAAGACTCTCTTGTCAAGAACCATTCCTTGACAAAACAAATATTCAAGAGTTAGTGTGGATTCCTATCAAGACAAACACTTCGCACTATTGGCCTTAGTTGGTCTTTATTTTATCCAAAACATCACAACTTACCAATTTCCAATGTACAAGAGTAAGAAAACATGTTACTCTACATTTGATAAGTGTTATAAACCTTTCTTAAAATTATATCACTTAAGTTACATTCTTAGAGTATGACTCTAAGACTTGATTTTGGAACGAAGTATGATTTATCTTTTGATTTAACCATTTCAACAATTCATGATTCCTCTCCTTAGCCAAACAAATGCACGAAGGTGTCCTTAAAGGATCAATTTTGATATGGTTTTATAATCACTAAGATAATCATAAAACAAGATACTCAAGTACTCTCCCATGTCTTTAGATTAGAGAAACTTTTATATTCCTGCCTTATTTGATTCTTCTTATCCGTTCTGTCATACATTGAAACTTTTCCGATGTTTTAGAATTACTCTTAAACTTGTAAGAATAACCATGTTTACTAAACTTTAGTAAATCATGACGAATAGTCTTTGTGGTGGACCTGATCAGTGCACACCCAAGTGTACCTGATCCCTTTGTCCTTCACTTGACTCACATATACATGTGAACAAGGAATTAGTCTTAATTTCCCAAAGATGAAAATTTCTCATTCATCATACAATACAAGTTACATGATTCCAAGTTTCTATCCAACTGAACCTTGGGTGATGAAAATCTTTCCTTATTTGACACCACCACAAATGAAAGAATCAAATCCATTTACCAATATTGCTTATCAATGGAAACATATAAACAACAATTTTTTCACAAATGCCATTGTAAGGACACTTAAAACAAAAATTTTCTTTTATTTTAAAAACTCGTGAAAAAATATATCCTTACAATGCAAATACATATAAAAAATATTTTTTTGTCTATTCCTAAGCAATATATATCATAACTCTATGCAGCAGCTCGAAATTTTGATCATCAGACCATGCGATCGAAATCCATCTTTGCGATCAGAATTAGCATAATCATACTTTAAGCTTCCTTTGATTCTTCCAAAAAATCAAAATGTAGTTACATTAAATCATGTATTAAGAATCTCAAAAAATAGACTTAATAGAGTTATATAATGGAGTTTACCCGAAGCAAAGTCAAACTTTTTGACTTTACCTTCCTTATGAAATTTCAGGTTAATTGGGCAGCTTCGCAACCAATGTTCCTTTTATTGGCAAAAGAAATATATGGACTCTTTGGAAATAGTATACAGGACTATCACAGACTTAGACTTTCTCCTTACCATTAGGTCAAACGACTTGACCGTGGCTGATCCCTTTCAATTGGGAAGAGAAAGTTTTTATGGACTTCCATTGTCACCATTGTCAATGTCCAAATAGGTTTGGGAAGTAGATCTTCCAATCCGATTTGCTTTGCCAATGCTCCAAATCATTGTTGATTCAGCATCATCAAGCAAATAGGTAAGAACATTTGAGGGACATGTCGTGATCTGTCATCAGGGAGTGATTGAAGAACCAAGTCAACAGCCAGCTACCTCGAGACTCCGACACCCGACTCTCCCGGATTGTCAATATGTGACTTAACCTCTAAGATGTACACACATATATACCTTCCTTGCCAATAGGGATTGAGTGACTTAGAACTTATCAAGTCTTGAAACTTGTGGGATAGGGATTGATCTTTCACCTTGGCTGCCATTTGGGATATCATCTTCATTAGGAAGCTTGTTCCTAACGATTTGGGAAGACCATAGTTATCTGAAGGAGACATCTATAAGGGAGAAATTCAAGTTAGTTGATTTAAAGTCCTTAATATAACACCAAATATGAAATATTAAGGCTATGACCCAACAACCTACTTATAACTGGAAGAGGGATGCCGTAATCCAAGTTATAAAATAGTTGAAGGTAGGTAAATGACGATTTACCAATTTCCACCACGAAAAATGAAATATAATTAAGTTTTAATTGGATTTGAAACTCCTAGATCTTTTGAGATACATTGAACTTTCAATGGCATGTTTGAATCTCGATTGTGCCCTCTCAAGTTTGTGATTGGGATGTTGAGGATTAGAAACAAGGTGTGAATAACCATGCGAATATACTTGGTACCCTTAGTATTTATCAGCTAATCGATGTGCCGGTTAACCACACACACTCCACCGAGATATGATAAATTTAAGTTACCCTTTTCCACACTTGGTCGGTGCCAGGTTAGTGTGCCGGTTAACCACACACGCTCCACTAACAACTTAACAAAGTGCAAAGTGCAATTTCATGGGTTAGCACCTTTTCACATTTTCCTAAGTAACTAAGATTGAGAATTTATAAGTTCTTAGTTACTTACTATTTATCATTATACTTTTAATAAAGGGAGAATTATAGTCCTATCCTACCTGTTCGGCTAACGACCCTCCACCAGTCAATGAAGCGGTGGGTGAAAGTGGACACCCATTAACCGCCATTTTATAGGCAGTAACCTTATACCCCCCCTTATAGACCAACTTCATGAATGAGGCCTACTAATGGAGTTCATAACCTATGAGACTTAATGACACTTTAAAAAGAAACACTCCTCCTTTTCCATAACTTGAGGACAAATTATGGAGTTCATAAAAATTATTAAGATCAAATATTCCAATTATCACATTAATCAAATGATTTTTCTATGATCTAGATTAAACTCATAAGTAAAGATAATTCACATCAACAATTTTCAAGAAATTAGCTAATCATATAAACTAATACAAATCTTGGAACTTTGACAATTATCATTTGAAGACTCTTGGAGTTCATAACCTAAAGAGTTAATGAATGAGACATTTCACATCCATAACTTATGGAAGTTTCAAAACTCTTAAGATCATAACTTTTAAAAAAGACTTTTGAGTTCCAAAATTTTATTACAAAATTTGTAACTCCTTAAAAATTTAGATCAAACTTTTAAAACAAATAAAATAATCATATCATTCTATCTTTTAATAAATTGAACTAATTCAACTCTTGTAGTAAAATGACTCAAATTTTACAAATAATTAGTTTTCCATAAAATCAAGTAATTATCTTAAAATTTGACAAACTTCATGTTTTTTTTTCCTTTTGTTTTCAACTTTGAAAATCAAATATTTGCATCAAATATAATAGAAAACAACCCATGGCTCTGATACCACTGTTGGGTTTTGAGCATTCTAACACTCCTATGGTGCACATGCAACCCTAAATACCTTGGATCTATGTTTTCTCTATTATACATGAAAACATCAATTTTCCAAGGTATTTTTCTAACTAGCATAATATAAAGTACATGTAATATAAAATCTAGTAGAATTACTTACCTCTTTGTTGGTGCTTGATTCCATGGAGCTCAAGATCCTAGTGCCCCAAATGTAACACCTCATATGGTTCACACAACACCATGATCATTTGGAATAACCATGAGAGAAGATATGATTTCATAGAAATTGGCTTGCCCTCTCATTATTATGCACTAGTGCCAATTTCACCAACTAATGGGGTCTTTATATAGTGTGCACATTAGGGTTACACCATGTAACCTATGACTTTACCCATTCCTTATGCTCCATGGGTTTTAACCTCCATGGAGTATCCATGGGCCACCACATGGGTTAAACCCAACATAAGGAATCATGGATCATAAGCCCACATATATAAAAATCAATGATTCACACAATCAATCCCTATATATTTAATTAGTCTTTTTATCACTAAATTAATTCCAAATTAATTCTTGATCAATACTAATTAAATAATATGATTTCATATTAATATATTAGAACTTATAATATATTAATATGTCACAAATATCTTTTTCTCATTAAAAGGTCTACCCAAATGTTCCGATGCCATGCAATCCAAATGGACCATGCCAGGTCGGGACAAGTATATACCAATTATATTTATGGACTAGACACTAATCCAACAGTATGGGCCCGTACTACAAGAAGCAGAGGATCCGTACTCGATTCAAGGAGGGCCAAGATGGAACCAGGAAACTTGGAGAGTGTGCGAGACCTCTCGAGATTATGTATGATCATGACATTTATGTGTTTATTTTCAGTATGGCTATTACGCGACATGGAGCAGGAGGTGATGGGTTTTGAGCAACACATCATTCCTTTGGTGTATATGCAAACCCTAATAGCTTTTGGATCTAGTTTGTCTAATGAACATGCAATTGATTATCCAATGCCATAAACCCTATATCTAATAAACTATAAGTGAAATTAGGGTTTAGATCCTACATTTGATTGTTATATAGCAATAACAATCAATTCCTTGCTTTGATTGGCTTTAGAAAGCTTAGTGCCTGAAGTGTTGCACCTCTAATGGAGTCACAAACACCATGCAACTTGGATGAAGAGGGAAAGAGGAGAGGCACCCAAAAACATCCAGAAACCCTAAAGGAAGTCTTAGCCACGTTTTTGGGGCCATAAGGGTCCTTTATATAGGTAGGCTATTAGGGTTTATAGCTAGAAAATCCTAATCTGACTGCTTAAGCCCTAAGCGGCCCATAGATTCCTTTAACATATCCCTTGGACGAATTCCTTATGGGATTCCCATAGAATTCGTCAAACCTATATATTATTAGGTAATCAATAGCCCAATTGCAATTATCTTATAATTACAAATCCAATCCCCTAAGCTTAGTTAATCTCTTTAAGCCACAAAATTAATTCTTGACTAATATTAATTAAACATTATGATTTCTCCTTTAATATATTATTCTTATAATATATTAATAAATCATAATTAAACCTTTCTCTCCTTAATTCATCCTACATATTACTATGGTGAAGGAAACCCAAAAAGGACCATGCTCATAATCGGGTCAAGTACATACCAAAATAGTTATGGACTTAGACGCTAATCCAACAGTCTCCCACTTGGATAAGTCTAATAACTATTTTGTATAACCTCAGAACCTGATCGACAATCGTAGCTTTCAAAAGCCGCTGTCAACTCTGATCTTGTCAGATACGTGTGTCCTTTAGATAAGGGATTATATATTCCTCCATTCTCAAGATATCATATAGACTGAGACATGGATTTAATCATTCTCTCTATACTGTTTCCCAACATCTGATTTATGACAACCGACAACAGAATACAATTGAACACATCAACTTAGTCCCGGCTTGGCCAAGTGGTTAGGTGTCATCACTAAATCATCGAGGGGCCCACAGATATCGCTTTTATCCCACTTTGTGTAAAAGGAATGGATAAACTTCGACTCAAATGCTCGCTTGCATTTACTTATCAAATCACACACAACAATAATTTTTATAACACCAAGTTACTGGTGTGTTTACTTATTATCAATGTGCAACCGACCAACAAATAACAACTCACACGTCTCAGTTTCAAGAGTATACAATATTCTTGTATCACTAATCACCCATGATAAATCCATGAAGTGATCCAATACTCTAATCTTATCAAAGCACTCATGAACTCTGCAACAAACTTGTGCTATGTCTAAACTCTTCAGAGAATCTATAGACTCTTCATGACAGTCTTCCTTCATACTTACTTCCAACGTATGACCGACTATGGAGGTTCGAATAACCCAATTATTCTGGAAGTCAAAACATGCATAGTGAAACACAATGATAATATTTAATCCTATATGGCCCCAGAACTTTTGAGCGTAAATAAAACACTTTTATTTAAACACCATATTGATTACTTATTATTCATTGTTTACTATTTCAGAAAATCAACTTATTACTCAAATTACAACTATAGTTGTCCCATGCACCAAGCATGCACACTATGTTTCCTATGGTCCTTACTTTGTGAAATAGATCAATTGAAAAACTTTTCCAATGATGCTCATTTCACAATTCCCAGTCCTTATCATTAGTGTAAGAACACAAGGTTCTTGCCACTATTAGAATATGTTAGATTCTAACATTTTATGCAACGATCCTTTCGCAAAGTCATAGCACAAAAGTCACCAAGACTTGGCCAATGAAATTACAAAGTACTCTATCAAAAATTGTTACAAGACAATTCCATAGACGCGAAGTCTCACATTCAAAGTACATTCCTTTGAACATCCTTCTTGCATAAAAGTTTTTAATCTAGACATAGACTCTCAATATCTAACTCCCAATATGGAAATATTTCCATATTTTCCATATGACAACTCATTCTTAATAGAATCTTATCTATTCATAATAATTTCAATATGGTCCATCCAATACCATACTTCCAACCACTCCCAAGCAACCAGTCCTCAGCGAACTTTGGATCATCCTTTGATAGTTGTTTAATTATTTTAGTCAAAACCGATTCTAGTTCTTTTTCCCTCTAAATGCACTAGACATTTGGAAAATTTTAGAATGGTCAAATATTATAGCATTTGCAATCGATCCTATACCCAAAGTGTATGGGACACGATGCATAATGTCTTACATAAAGATATGATACTTTATCAATCTTCTGCCATAATATTTTATGTGTCATGTTCTCACAATTCAAACTACGAAGAGGGATGTCTTAATCATAATCAAAATTTGAGAACACACTATGTATCCTTTGACTAAATTTATTAAAATTTCTCAATATAAGCTTTAGATTTTGAAACGAAGTATAATATTCTCTCTCTTAATTATAGCAAAACAACGTTTCAACCCATACAACTTTGCAAAGTGAATCTTTGTTTTCTATAATTAGTATTGCTAACTTGCAATACTTCCCATAATAATCATACAAGCACAATACTTATGCTCCCACTATCATGATGAATATTATCATCTAAGCATAACACTTATGCTCCCACTAGCTTTGACATGTATTCAGAAAATAACTGAACTTCCAGAAAACAATACCTATTGAATTTCTGAAGTTCGTATTTCTAATACCAGATGCTTCGATAAGCCTTTATCTAAGCTTCTTAAAATTATACACCTTTGCCTTAGATAGCTCATATGTGTGTCTAAACAATTCAGAACTTATATCAATAAGTCCTAAATGTTAGGCTAATTTCCAAATCTCACAATTCAAACTTTGGAAAGGGATGCCGTAACCATAATCGAATTTTGAGAATACAATTTTCACAATTGCTATCTTCTTAAACTCTCTCTTAGTGAAAGCATTTCCTCACAGTCATTTCATGAAGGAGGGAATTTTATGACACTTAGATTTTATGGTGTATGTGTTCCTATCCATGTGAATTTGCCAAAACCAAAGTTTGCGACAAATCCAAACTCATATGGACCGAATGTGCTCAGTCTCGATTTCTTGCCTTATGGTAACACGAGTTCCCACCATGTCTTCCAACTAACTCACCCTTTCATATCAATGTACTTTCCATCGATCAAGGTGCTTTGTCTTTATGCATTCAAATGAGAACTCATAGAACTCACATGCATAATGAACTCAATTGGAATGGCACATAAACAAAATAATGTCAACACGATAGGTTGTAAACCTCAAGTCGTGTGCTAGTGATGATCGATAAGGTTTATTCTTGATTTGTTCTTGAAACCTTTTTCAAGATCATTAAAAATCCCACTGGCCTCTTTAGATATATGATTCTCTTGTCAAGAAACTTTCCTAGACAAAACAAATATTCAAGAGTTAGTGTAGTTCTGATCAAGACAAAACACTTCACATAATTGGTCCTCGTTGGTCTTTGTCTTATCCAAGACAGCACAACTTACCAATTTCAAATGTGTAAGAATAAGAAAATTTTTCCAAATTCCACATTTGATGAGTGTTATAAACATACTTAAGACTTGTCACTCAATTCACAATCTTCGAATATAACTCTAAGACATGATATTGGAATGAAGTATGATTGACTTCTTGATTTAACCATTTCCACAATTCTTGATTCCTCTTCTTAGACACACAAATGCACTAAGACTCACTTAGAGGATCAATTGATATATGGTTCTTAATCATTGAGACTTATCATAAAACACAATAAAAGGTACTCTCCCTTCTTCTTAGAATAGAGAAACTTTTATCTTTCTACCTACTTGATTCTTTCTTATTCGTTCTGCTTTTCATTGAAACTCTTTCAATCAACTCAGAATTACTCTTAATCTTATAAGTATAACCATATTTACTAAACTTTAGTAAATCATGACAAATATCTTTATCACTCTTGTGGTGGACTTGATCAACGCACAACCTAGTGTACTCGATCTCCTAGTCCTTCACTTGACACTTTGTCAAAGAATTAGTCTAATTTCCAGATATGAAGTTTCTCATTCATCATGCAACCAAGTTGTATGATTCCAAGTTTCTATCAATTGAAACTTGGGCGCTGAGAAACTCTCCCTATTTGGTAAATTCTCAGCATTTCCACAAATAACATAATTAAGAATCAAATCCATTATTACTAATCATAGAAACCTTCAAACATCAATTTTTCATACACGCCATTGCAAGGATAAATAAATAAGATAAAATCGAATTTTATTTTACTGTGGAAAAATTTGTCCGTACAATGCAATTCAATTGGAAAACTATGTTATTACATATTTCGTAGCAATCTATTCTAACTCCAAGTAGTAGCTCAAGAATCCAATCTCCAAGCAATGCGATCGAAATCCATTTCTTCACGATTAGATTCAGCTCACTTCTTCCCTTAAGCTTCCTCTCTTTTCTTTGATCCGACAAAACATCGAAATGTAATCTTATGACATCATGTATTAAGAATCTAGAATAGGAACCTAAAAGAGTTAGTTAATGGATTTTACCTGAAGTAGAGCCATACGTCTTGACTCTCCCATCTCTTAGATCTCTTGGGTAAATAGGGCAGCTTCGTCTCCAATATCCCTTCTCTTGGCAATAAAAGCAAATGGACTCTTTTGGAATGGCACAAGTAACTATCTTAGAATTTACCTTTTATAGATCTCCAATGTCACCATTTTCAATGTCCATTGAAGTTAGGGAGTTTGATTCAGCAGAAAAATTTGCTTGACCAGCACGCCAAATCATTACTGATTCAGTAGCTATAAGCAAGTAAGTGAGATCAATGAGGGTCACATCGTGATCCATCATATAGTACTATCTAACAAACTCACTATATGATTTAGGAAGTGACTGAGGAACCTAGTCAACAACCAAATCCTTGGGGATGACAACACCCACCATATCCAACGTGTCAATGTGTGACTTCATCTCTAAGACGTGTGCACACATAGGCTTTTCATCTTTGTGCTTACTTTCCAATAGGGTTTGAGTGAGCTTGAACTTTTCAAGTCTTCGAACTTGTGGGTTAGGGAGAACAATTGGAGGAGGCAGAGGAAGTGAAGCATGATTTCTTGTTCCTCGATCATATCGTGGAACATCATCTTCATTTGAAAAACTTGTTCCAATGGATTTGGGAAGACCACGATTGTCCGAACTAGACATCTACAAAATGGGAGAAAATTCAAGTTAAGTTGATTAGAATACTTGATGTAACACCCAAATGAAACATCAAGGCTAAGATCCAACACAATACTCTACAACCTAGAAGAGGGATGACGTAATCTAGTTGCAGAATATTTGAAGATAGGTAAATGACGATTTACCAATTTTCACCATGAAAAACGAAAAGGAAGTTTAGTTTTTAAATGAATTGAAACTCCTAGATCTTTTGAGACTCATTGAACTTTTCAATGGCATGTTTAATCTCGATTATGACCTTCTATTTGTGACTGGGATGCCGAGGATCTCAAACAAGGTGTGAATAACCATACGAATCACGTGGTGCACCCAATGCTACTATCACCTAATCAATGTATCGGTTAGCCAGACACGCTCCATTGATCTGTGATAAACATCGAGCCACCCTTCGCTGCCAATGTCATCCCCAAATTAGTGTGTCGGTTAACCACAGATGCTCCACTAACGTTTGACATGGGTACGAAGTGTAATTCTATGGATTAGCATACAATTTCACATTTTGCCTAAAGTAACTAGAATTTGGGAATTTGTACAAGCATGCAGTTACTTTGTACTTCATTATACTTATAAGGGAAGGTTTCTGTCCTATCCTACCCGTTTGGCTAATGACCCTCACTAGTCAAGAGTGTGGTGGGTAAGAGTGGATACCCATTCAATCGCCATTTTATAGGCAATTTCCTTAAACACCCGTTATAGACCAGATTCATGAATGAGGCCTACTAACGATAAGACAGACTCTTTACTCACATATATAATATTAGACTTTTAATGTTACATGTATATATATATATATATATATATATATATATATATAGTATAGTGTAACGCCCGTAGATCCGAGCTAGTCAATTGAGAGATAATAGGGGTCGAAAACGACTTTTCAACAAAAGATTATTTAGAATAAATAATATTGACCAAGATGTATAATATGTCTCAAGGGTTCCGTACATATAAAGAACGTCAAAATCCGAGTTATAACGAAGAAGTTATGGCCCATCAAAGTTTTACGGCAAAACCGGCACGACACGACTCGACGTAAATAGTGAATTTACGATAGAAGACTTTTTGGCCTTGGTGATCTAAACAAAAGTCGTAGAATATGTTAACCTGAGAGCGTCCATAAATAGAACGCCCAAATCTGACTTCGTATGAGGAAGTTATGAATTTTCTAAGATTTGGCTTATTAGTGCACAGCTCGAAACTCGAATTTTAGATCGAGCGCTTTTTGACCTACGCGACCTAAATGAGAATTGAAGATCTCATTAATAGGAACTCAACGGTAAAAAGATGTACGAAAAGAGAGTTCGTATGTAGAAGTTATGAATTTTACGCGGACATTTAACAGTATAATCTCCTCCTACTGTTAAATTTATGATCGGTCGAGAATTAGCCGACGGAGTCAAAATGAAAGTTGTAGATCTTATTATTACCTACGTGTGGATATAAAGAACATAAAAAACAAAGGTCATATGTGAAAGTTACGGATTTTAGAAGTCGGAAGTGTGCTGTGTGAAAATGAGTAATGTGGCACAATCTTGGCCATTGCTTTCTCCCCAAGTCTTGCCACTAGATGGTGACACGTGGCACCAAGTTCAGCCATTTTCACCCTATAAATAGAACCTCTCCCACCCTCATTTTCTTCACACCTTTCCCATTCTTTCTTCTTTTTACTCTCTCTCTCTAGAACCTCTCTCTCTAGCCTAGAAACGCCTCGAAAAGCCTAGGGAACCTCCCTATCACGAGGCGGAAGCCCCAGAGTTCTTGATGGCTCCGAGAAGAAGAGCTTTTCCACACGGGAACGCTGCTCCAAGCAAAGCCCAGTTTTCTATAAAACCCGCTGTAAGTGAGCTACGCCTACGCTGTTTTTAATATAGCTTCTATTTAATTATAGTAACGTTATTAGGAACTTATAATAAGTACTTGGGCTATTATTGTGGGTTTTATAAGTATTTATTTAACACTTATATAATAGTAATAATAGCTAGACTATTAATTAGTCTCGGCAAATAATAGACTAAATTCTAGTGGTAATAATACTAGGTTTCGTCGAAGGAAAATAGAATCGTTAAAAGCGAAGCGCTGCCCGAGTTTGGAATCATCACTTTAACAAGTGAGTGCATAGTTACTTTCATCTTACACATAGATATGAAGTATTTTAATATAAATTACGTGCTATATGTGCATATTGTTTGAATACTTGTTGTCTATGCTGGTGAAAGATTTTTATACATGTTTTAAATGATTTAAACTGTATACGTATTTTATATATACGAATATATTGGGTATGACATGGGTAGATGAATGATGAGAGATAAAAGATGATGTGAGTAAACATTGGCAGCTATAGACTTAGTGCCTAATAAACATTGGCAGCTATGGACTTAGTGCCTGTTGGACAAATACCGGTAGCTATAGACTTAGTACCTGATAGGAATTGGTAGCTATGGACTTAGTACCTATTAGATAAACATTGGTAGCTATGGATTTAGTACCCAATGAATAAACTATAGCAGCTATGGAATTAGTGCTTTACGAACGAGCATTGGTAGCTGTGGATTTAGTGCCAGTCCTATAACCCTGGAAGCAAAGGACTTCGGAATAAACGAATGCAGGATAGATGACTCTTAGGATAGATCCTTAAGAGTAAAGAAGATAGTAGGGATGTGTAATTGGGTTGATTGTTTGATTGTTTAAACATAATAATTATATTATTGTGGGTTAAAAACCCTATGTACTCAACAGGTTTTCCAACCTGACCCACTCAGCTTATTTATATCACAGGTGTTGATATGAAGTCACATTACACTGAGAGATTAAAGAAATGTAGATCACTAGTGTAAATAAATGTAAGTTCCGTTTATGCTTATGTTAATGTATTAACGATGACATCCCAAACGTTTTAAAATGAATAAAATACGTTTCTTCGAAAATGTTTTGATAACGTATTTATCGTGTTTTTTTCTAGGAACAAATTCCGCAACATTTTTATGAAAAGAAGTACTCTAATTTTTACAAAGCATGAACAAAATCGGTCTTTTCTGGCCGTGAAAAATGGGGATGTCACAGTTGGTATCAGAGCATTAGTTAAAGTGAACTAGAAATTTGTAGGAAATTTCTAGACTTAAACTTAAAATGCTAAGCGATGATTGTGAGATGAGTGTATGCTTTATTTTAAACACAAGCACTAGTTTATTTTAGGAAAGATGCCTAAAATGTTTTATGTTATAGCTATAAAGATACATTATATGCTATTATTTGTTCGGATCTAAGGTCTATTGCCGACCGGATCTAGAAATTTTATGTGTTCAAATTTCTAAACGTTTGATTACGATATTAGAATTGGCATATAACTTTCCGGTGTGACAAGGAGATCTATACGTCTATCGTAAATAAAATCTTTCATATCATAAATTCTCGCCTCGGTACACCGAACGTCTGCTTAGGTGTACAAAACGTCATGGTGAAGATATACTAGGAAACATACGAGGAAGATGACAACCTGATCCTAAGAATGTGATGGGTCATGCATTGGTCGTTGCACCTGCACCCGAACCTGTCACAATGGCAGAAGTTCAGGAAGTGATGCGAACCATGATAGACTGAGAAATTAGAGGAAATAAGATGGCTTATGATAGTGAATGATACCTATCGGAAGATATCATAAGAGAGGTATCTTACCTTTAGAATACATTTGATAAAATAACAGTACGTCTAGAGAAGTACGGTACAACTGAATGTACACATTTGATTGGCGGGATGATCAAACGATTGGTGTAATTCCTAATGTTTTCTTATCATCTGGAATTTCCATCACCAACCGAGTTGAAGCAGAATTGATGATCAAAGATACGCACGGAAGAAGTCCTAGTAGAGTCTAGGGAAGTTTTGATGATTATTTGGACACACTCGTATGTGTTAAATTGTTTTGTGATTTTAGGACTTGGGGACTGCGAGACAATACTTGGGACGAGTATGAGTAGGTGTGAAAGGTAGTAGATGCATATACTACCGGAAGCACAAGACTCACGCTTGGATCAGGGAAAGTCACAAGGTTACCAAGAAGCCAATAATTGATTCCGTTTTATTCAAGCATGTCGTTACCATCGTTTCGGTAATGACTAAGAAGATTGTTGTTAGTCCGACCCTAGTGGTCATATTAAATTGAGTCCGACTATGATAAGTATGATACGTGGTTCAGAGAACCAAGTTCGATGTAGCATCTGACTTAAACCAGAAGATTGAAATGACAGCTAACCAATTCGATCAGTAGAAGTATCGCAATGATTGTTAAAGAAGTTGGTAGCTAGAAATGCTACATGTTGAAATGTGATTGTATCATGTTAGAACATGAAGGAAGGTATAGTCTGTTTTGGAATTTGACTCTGAGAGACCTGAGTCTAAGCATTGAAACATACGATGATAGGTCATTAGAATATGACACATCGGTCCATGATAGTAATAAAAGAAATTATCTTAAGTTCATATTCAATAAAGATCGAGACCGTGACATGAAGATGATGATTGGAAGTCTAACATGAGATAGACAGCGGGTCCAAGATCGGTCACCGCTAGCAGTCAGGAAGTCTTAGAGTTAGATACTCGTCTAAAGAAACATCAAAGTTACGGTTATTACTTAGGATGAAGAGATAACGTATGGAGTCATCATGTGATCCCTGTTTCGTTGATGATTTCGGGACGTAATCATCCTAAGCGGGAGATAATTGTAACGCCTGTAGATGATGATTGGAAGTCTAACATGAGATAGACAGCGGGTCGAAAACGACTTTTCGACAAATGTATTGCGAGGTTCATGTGACATCCCCAATTTCACGTCCAAAAAAGACCGATTTGTTTATGCTTTATTTGAAAATCAGAGTATATTTTTAAATAAATATATTGCGGAATTTTTTCCCAGAAAAA
Organism: Lactuca sativa; assembly: GCF_002870075.4. NCBI lineage: Eukaryota > Viridiplantae > Streptophyta > Magnoliopsida > Asterales > Asteraceae > Lactuca > Lactuca sativa. The sequence continues at coordinate 91,926,051 of NC_056625.2, read as the reverse complement.
CATGATAAATATATTATCAAAGAATTACCGAAGAAATGTATTTTAGTCATATTAAAACTTTGGGATGTCATCGTCATTACTGAAACATAAGCATAAACAGACCTTACATTTATTTACACCAGTGATCTACATCTCCTTTAATCTCTCAGTGTAAAGTAGCTTCGTATCGACACTTGTGATACAAATAAGCTTGAGTGGGTCATGTTGGGAAACCTGGTGAGCATATAGGGTTCTCAACCCACAATAATATAATTATTAAATTTAATAATCAAACAATTAACCCAATCACCTATCCCCATTATCTTCTTTATTCCTAAGTACCTTCCCTAAATATTTACCCTAAGGGTCATCTCCTACATCGTATTTACCTCTAATCTCCTTACATCACATCTCCATATGTGTTTATTCCTAAGGACTTTTCCTAAGGATCGTCGCACGAATATGTAGTTACAACATCTCCTTAAATTGTAGTTCATAGTAAGTGTTAGGGTATCATCACATGCATACGTAGTTACAACATCGTCTAAACTCGTAATTCATAGTAAGGGTTAGGGTATCATCGCATGAATACGTAGTTACAACATTGCTTGAACTCGTAGCTCATAGTAAGGGGTTAGAGTATCATCACATGAATACGGAGTTACTGATGGGTTTTAGCCATATGAACATTCCTATGTGCACATGCAAACCCTAATACTTGGATCTAGGTTTCTCTAATTAAACATGCATTCAATCCAAGACTTCTAATGGCTAATTGACTATAATAACATCATAAAATCAGAGTTAGAAGTATACCTTGAATCACTTGCTTGATCTTCTTGTCCTTGGAGCTTTAGAGTCACAATTGTCACTCCTCTAATGGTTTACAAACACCAACTAGCAAGAGGATGATTTGAGAGAGAGGAGAGGGAAGAGAAATCGGCCAGGGTTTCTTTCTCTAAAGCACAAGTGCCGATTTCGTTAACCCTTGGGGTCTATTTATACTTGTAAGGCTCCTAGGGTTTCACCCTTAAACCCTAATTAGATAACTTAGGCCCTAAGCAATCCTAATCCCTTTCATGATAAGCCTTGGACGATTTTAAGGCCAATCTAAATTCCTTAAAACCGGCACCCTTTATCCAAAAGGGATTTATAGCCCAAAGTATAACTATCACACAATTGACAGTTTATGCCCCTTTATTCAATTAATCTCTTTAAGTCACCAAATTAATTCCTAATTAATTTATGACTTATATTAATCAAATAATAATATTATTACTCTTTATATTATTCTCATAATATATTAATAATATTTCTTCTCTCATAACAAATCATCTTGTCAAGTTGCTATGCTGAAGGTAACCCAAAAGGACCATGCACAACCGGGTCAAATACTTGCCTAATATAGTTGCAGCCTTAGACACTATTCCAACAGTCTCCCACTTGGATAAGTCTAGTAACTATATACAAGTATGATCCGATTAGCAATCGTAGCTCTCAAAGACGCCGTGAAACTTTGATCTAATCAATCTTGTCCTTCAGATAAAGGATTGTACAGTCCTCTGTTCAGATATCATGCTGACAATTCTATGGAACAATTTGTCTAGCATTTGGTTTCTCGATTCCTGATTCATTTGACATAGAACTTAATCGAACACATCAATTTAGTTTTGACCGGGCCCAGCACATAAGTCAAATCAAATCATCGAGCGGCCGAGATATCGCTTTTACCCTCTTAGGATAAAAGTAACAGATAAACTTTGACTTATATGCATTTACTTATTCATTAATCAATCATACACAACAATGCGTTTTATAACATCAAGTTACTGATGCAGTTTCGCATTATCAATGTACAACCAATTAAGAAATAACAAACCATATATCTTGGTTTTAAGACCATGTGATATTATCGTCTTGCGATCACCCTTTTTATCACATTCCATAAGGTGATTCCAGCAAGCGCGGGTTTGTTCCAATGCTCAAAAGTAGTTTATAAGCACTCATGAATGTTGCAGCAACCTTTTGCTATGTCTAATACCATTTAGACAATCTACACACCAGTTCATGACAATCTTCATTCATACCTACTTCCAACATATGAACGATTGTGGGCAATTTGAATAATTCGATTATTCTTAATAAACTGAATTATTCTGGAAGTCAAAACATGCAAAATGAAACAATAGTTAAACAATTAACATAAGACAATAACATTACTCATAAATAATACTCTTTTATTTAATCATCAAATTGTAATTACATTTATCTATTACACGTTTCCAATACTATCTAATCTGTACTAATATCATCCTTCAGCCCAATACTCCTAGCATGCTGCAAGTGCTTAGCCCTACTCAGTCCCTTCGTAAGTGGATCTGCTAGGTTATCTTCTGATGATATCCTCTTCACTACAAGTTGTCCTTCTTCTACACGATGTCTAAGAAAGTGATATTTTTTGTTGATATGTCGAGATCTACCATGATCCCTCGGTTCCTTGGTCAAGGCAACCGCTCCTTCATTATCACAGAAAATCTCCATGGGCTCCTTTATGGCATGTACAACTCCAAGATCACTGATGAAGTTCTTCAACCATATTGCCTCCTTTGATGCTTCGCTCGCTGCAATGTACTCTGATTCGCACGTTGAGTCAGCTATGGTTTCCTGCTTGGAACTTTTCCAAGTTACTACTCCTCCATTCAGGGTAAAGACCTAGCCCGACTGCGAACGATAGTTGTCCCTGTCGGTCTAAAAGCTGGCCCCACTATACCCTCACACCTTCAAGTCATCACTCCCTGCGAGGACTAAGAACCATTCCTTCGTCCTCCAAAGGTACTTAAGAATATTCTTGACCGCAATCCAATGGGCTCTGCTAGGGTTCCCTTGATATCTACTAACCATGTTCAAAGCAAAGGCTACATCAGGGCGAGTACAAGTCATAGCATACATGATTGAGCCAACTGCGGAAGCATATGGAACTCGGCTCATTTCAGCTATTTCAGCTTCGGTACTCGGACTTTGAGTCTTACTCAACTTGGCATTACTTTGTATCGGTAATTCTCCCTTCTTCGAGTTTTCCATACTAAAACGTTTCAGTACTTTATCCAAGTAAGTGTTCTGACTAAGTCCTATTAGTCTCTTACTTCGTTCTCTCACTATCCTTATTCCCAAAATATAGGAAGCCTCTCCGAGGTCCTTCATAGCGAAGCACTTCCTGAGCCAAGACTTAACCTCCTGCAGAGTCGGGACCTCGTTTCCTATGAGTAGTATGTCATCGACATACAGAACGAGGAAGCTTACTATACTCCCACTGGCTTTGACATATACACATGATTCATCTTCACTTCGTACAAATCCAAACTCTTTGACTTTCTCATCGAAGCAAAGATTCCATCTGCGAGATGCTTGCTTAAGTCCATAAATGGACTTCTCAAGCTTACACACTCTATTTGGATGCTTTAGATCGACAAAACCCTCTGGCTGAGCCATGTGAACATCCTCAGCCAACTTCCCATTAAGGAAAGTGGTTTTCACATCCATTTGGCAAATCTCATAATCATGAAATGCGGCAATGGCTAGCATCACTCTAATAGACTTTATCTTCGCAACTGGTGAGAAGGTCTCATCATAGTCAACTTCGGGAGTTTGAGTAAAGCCCTTCACAACCAATCGCGCTTTATATGTGTGTACATTTCCATCCACATCAGTCTTCTTCTTGAAGATCCATTTGCACCCAATGGTCTTACGTGTGGGCACATTATCAACCAAATTCCAAACTTGGTTGTCATACATGGACTGGATCTCGTTGTGCATTGCCTCTTTCCATTTCACAGACTCCGGGCCTGCCATGGCTTCCTTATAGCTATTAGGTTCATCAAGGTTTATTAGTGTACCATCACTAATATACGTTTCCCTTTCGGTAGTAATATGAAACCATAAAACTGGGGTTGAACTCTAACTCTTTCGGAACGTCTAAGAGGTAATGACTCGTCAATTGGTTCAACCAGAGTTTCCTCCTCGGGTTGAGTGCCAGCGGTAGAGGTTCCTTCATCTATCGACTCTTGAATCTCTTCAAGCTCGATTTTCCTCCCACTGTCTCCTTGGCTTATGAGTTCTCGCTCTCGGAAAACTCCTCTCCTTGCAACAAAGACAACATTGTCCTTCGGTCTATAGAAGAGATATCCAAAGGATTTCTGTGGGTAGCTGATGAAAATACATCGCTCACTACGAGGTTCAAGCTTGTCGTTAGTATCTCGTCTTACGAAGGCCTCGCAACCCCAAACCTTGATATGTGCTAACGAGGGAGCTTTCCCTGTCCACATCTCGTGAGGTGTTTTGGCAACCTTCTTAGTAGGGACTCGGTTAAGGATATGGGCGGCAGTCTCTAAGGCATACCCCCAAAAAGAGATAGGTAGTGAAGCACGACTCATCATAGAGAGAACCATGTCTAACAAGGTTCGATTATGCCTTTCTGCCACACCATTCAACTGCGGTGTCCTAGGTGGTGTCAATTGTGAAACTATTCCACACTCCTTGAGATAGTCGTGGAATTCAAGACTTAGGTACTCTCCTCCTCGATCGGATCGAAGCATCTTGATTTTCCTGCCCAATTGATTCTCCACTTCATTCTTGAACTCTTTGAACTTTTCAAACGTTTCTGACTTTTGCTTGATTAGGTAGATATACCCATATCTACTATAGTCATCGGTAAAAGTCACATAGAAGCGGTTCCCATCCTCTGTGGTTGATCTAAACGGTCCACATACATCGGTATGTATGAGGTCCAATAGAACCTCATCCCTGTCACACGTACTAGTGAAGGGTGACTTAGTCATCTTTCCAAGCAAACAAGACTCGCATGTGTCATCTTCCCTAAGGTCGAATGACTCCAACACTCCATCCTTTTGGAGTTGGGCTATGCGCTTCTTGTTGACATGTCCAAGACGACAATGCCACAAGGATGATCTATCCATACCATTGGAAGAATCCATGCATAAAACATCATTTCCTAAGTTATCTACAATCATAACAGTTTCATAAATTCCATTACATGGTATTGCTTCAAAATATAAGACACCATTTAGATAAGCAAGAATAGAACCATTCTCATTATTAAAAGAAAATCTAAAACCTTTTCTAAACAAACCATGAAATGAAATGATGTTTCTTGCCATTTCTGGGAAATAGCAACAATTGTTCAAATCTAAACATAAACCATTCCTAAGCACTAAAGAATACACTCCAATCTTGGTCACAGGCAACGATCTTCTGTTCCCCATGATTAGATTTATTCTTCCATGCTTCACATCCCTATTTCTTCTTAGTCCCTGCAATTCAGAACAAATGTGGTAACCACAACCGGTATCAAGGACCCAAGAAATAGCATGAGATGAATCATTAGATTTAATTGTGTATATACCTGCGAAAGACGACTTGATCTTTCCTTCCCTGATGGCTTGCAGGTAGTCTGGGCAGCTTCTTTTCCAATGCCCTATTTTATGGCAATGATGGCACTCTGTCTCTTTTGGATTAGGGTTAGGCTTAGCGGGATTAACTTTGGTCCCACTAGAAGAGGAACCATCTCGGGACTTTCCCTTGCGGTGGCTCTTAGACGGAGCCTTCCTCTTCTTGCCTCTTCCTTGCCCAATGGCCAAAACAGGAGCAGCGGGTGGATTGGGAGTGGGTGCAACAGACTTGTCCTTGAGGTTGCTTTCAGCAACCCTAAGGAGACCCTGGAGCTTGCTTAGGGTAACCTCTTCTTTGTTCATGTGGTAGGTCATCCTAAATTGATTGTAACACGGAGGCAAAGAGTGAAGCACCATGTCGATCGCCAAGTCTTCCCCAAAGTCAACATTCAACTTACGAAGACGATCGACATACCTTTGCATCTTTTTGCAGGTGCATGGTAAGAGATTCTCCATGACCCATTTTGGCGGAAATCATGTTAGTGAAAATCTCATAATGCTCTTGCCTCGCGTTTTGGTGGTATCTCTCCAACAAGTCTTGGTGCATTTCGTACGGATACATGTCCTCATAGGACTTTTGGAATTCGGCGTTCATTGTGGCTATCATGATGCAATGAACCTTCGTCGCATCACGTTCGTGAGTCTCAAAAGCAGTCATTTCAGCCGGAGTAGCGATTTCTGGGTTGATCTTCTCGAGCTTTTCATCGAGGACATACTCCTTATCCTCGTAGCGAGCAATCGTGCGAATGTATCTTATCCATTCGCTAAAGTTCGTCCCATCGAAAGTCACCTTTTGAAAAAGGCTCATCAATGTGAATGAACTAGCAGTAGCGTTGTTCGCGTTCGACATCTACAAATAGAAAGGACAAAGATAGATTAGAATTTGAATCCCTAATTATCACCCAATAAGAAAAATTAGGGCTAGGATCCAACAACAATACTTACATATTAGAAAAGGGATACCGTAATCTAACATGCAAACAATTTGAAGGTAAGTGAATAACGATTCACTAATTCTCCACCATAACTTTAAGTTCTAAATGTATTGAGAATTCCTAGGTTTGGATGAGATTCATTGAAACTTTTCAATGGCATGTTTAAATTGCGATATGCCCCTCTCGTTTGTGACTGGGATACCGAGGATCACAAAGTGGGTGTGAATTACCATGCAAATTCACATGGTGCCTTTATTGTAACAATCACCTATTTGATGTGCCGATAAACCACACACGCTCCATCGAACTATGACAAACAATGAATCACCCTTTGCCACCTTTGCTTAGAACCAATTAGTGTGCCGGTAAACCACACACGCTCCACTAACTTCTTAGGAAGGGTGCAAAGTGTAATTTCATGGGATTGCATCAATTCACTTTTCCTAAAGTAACTAAGATTGGGAAACTTTTTGAAAAACATGTAGTTACTTTGTATTTCATATTATACTTTTAATGAGGAGATGAGGTTGCCCTATCCTACCTGTTCGGCTAACGACCCTCCACCAATCAAGCAAGCGGTAGGTGTGAGTGTACACCCATTAAGCGCCATTTTATAGGTAGCAACTTTATACCCACCTTATAGACCGACTTCGTGAATGAGGCCTACTAACGGTAAGACTAGCATTTTTAATCATATATATATATATATATATATATATATATATATATATATATATATATACATATATATATATATATATATATATATATATATATATATATATATATATATATATATTAATCTTGTAATATTATATTAGTATAGGGTTGAACTTTAAACTTGTAAAATTCTAGGGTTTGAAATTTAAATTGTCTAAATTAAAACTTTTAATCACAAAACATAAACTTCAAAACTTGAGGGCAAGTTTCAAACTTTTCAAAACATAGGGGATCAAATAACAAATAATCTAAATTAACATTTAATCACATAATTATCCATATTTTATTTATTTAATAATTTCTTGCAAAACAATTTACCAATTTAATCAAAATAATTAATCAATTATCACATAAGGAAATAAATATTTTATTAATTGATAAATATCTTCAATTAGATCAAGAATATACTCATATATATATCATAAAATCGGATTTATATTGATCTAATATGATAAAGGCAAGTATCTCAAAGATTAACAGCAAGAAATCCCGACATTTGCTCTTTCTGACGCTTGGACTCGCCGAGTACCCTAATGGACTCGCCGAGTCGAGCCTACTCGCCGAGTCCATCATACATAAACATAAAATTCGAATTTCACAAGCATCAAACAAGCAAACAATGCATCAATTCAATAGAAACCAATCTAGGCTCTGATACCACTGATGGGTTTTACCCATATGAACATTCCTATGTGCACATGCAAACCCTAACGCTTGGATCTAGGTTTCTCTAATTAAACATGAATTCAATCCAGGACTTCTAATAGCTAATTGACTATAATAACATTATGAAATCAGAGTTAGAAGTATACCTTGAATCACTTGCTTGATCTTCTTGTCCTTGGAGCTTTAGAGTCACAGTTGTCACTCCTCTAATGGTTTACAAACACCAACTAGCAACAGGATGATTTGAGATAGAGGAGAGGGAAGAGAAATCGGCCAGGATTTCTTTCTCTACAGCACAAGTGCCGATTTCCTTAACCCTTGGGGTCTATTTATACTTGTAAGGCTCCTAGGGTTTCACTCTTAAACCCTAATTGGATAACTTAGGCCTTAAGCAATCCTAATCCCTTTCATGATAAGCCTTGGTCGATTTTAAGGCCTATCTAAAGTCCTTAAAATCGGCCACCCTTTATCCATAAGGGATTTATAGCCCAAAGTTTAACTATCACACAATTGACAGTTTATGCCCCTTTATTCAATTATTCTCTTTAAGTCACCAAATTAATTCCTAATTAATTTATGACTTATATTAATAAAATAATAATATTATTACTCTTTATATTATTCTCATAATATATTAATAATATTTCTTCTTTCATAATAAATCATCATGTCAAGTTGCTATGGTGAAGGCAACCCAAAAGGACCATGCACAACCGGGTCAAATACTTGCCTAATATAGTTGCAGCCTTAGACACTATTCCAATAGTTACAACATCGCCTGAACTCGTAATTCATCACCTACAGGTTATGAGCATGCTGGTGTTTCCACATGACTTTCAAGAATAGTCAGTGGTCGTGATCTATACTTTGGTAGATGACTACATCGCCATTCAAGGTTAGGGTATCTGCTCTCATCTCACATCACTTATTTATCGTCACCTATCTATCATCACTAATTATCATCACCTTTCTATCATCACCTATCTCTCATCACCTAATTATCATCACCTATCTCTTTTCACCTAATTATCATCACGTATCATCTAATTCATCTACCCACGTTTTACCCAACATATTTGTAGATATAAAATACATATACAGTTTAAATCAATTAAAACATGTATAAAATGGTTCATCCATCATATATAGCAAGTAAACAAATTATATGCACACATAGCATGTAATTTATATAAAATACTTCATATATATGTGTAAGATGAAAATAATATGCACTCACCTTATTAGCGTGAGTTGACAGAACCTAACTAAAAGTGGTCAGCGGTTTGTGATCGTCGGGCTCGGGATGCGAAACGCCTTCAGCAAACGAGAGAGAAAGAAAGTAGAAGGTGTAAGGAGAACAAGGGCTGAAATTGATATTTATCGGCTGTTCTGGGCCATTTCACATCGTGGACTGAATGTTCACATCGTGAATCAAGTGTTGAATCACTTCGTAGGCTTGCCATCTGCGTTCTAGCTTCGAAAGGTGTTCGGAGGACATTTCACGTCATGAAATTGATGTCCATGTCGTGCACTATTAACATATCACTCCCGTAGGCTTGGCATGTGTTTTCTAGCCTCAATTAGTGTCCCTGTAACGTTTCATGTCGTGAAATTCATGTTCACATCGTGACTTAAGGCGGCTAGGGTTTCTGTCACATGTCATGCTCTCAACAGCTGCATCTTCGGAAGGCCATAACTTTTGCATACGAGCTCCGTTTTTGACGTTCTTTATATCCACGCAATGGTGGAGACGTACTCTACAACTTTCATTTAGAATCCTAAGGATAAAAAGTACTCTATCATAAACTCACTTTTTATGATTCCTGGTGTCGTGCCGGTTTTGACGCTAAACTTCGACAGGTCATAACTTCCTCATTATAACTAGGATTTCGACGTTCTTTATATGTACGGAAACCGTCTGACATATACTAAAACTTAGTTAAGATTATTTATTCTAAATAATACTCTATCAAAAAGTCATTTTTTGATGCTTATCGTCTCTAAATTGACTAGCCCGAATCTGCGGGCGTTACCATTATCTCCCCCTTAGGATGATTACGTCCCGGAATCATCAACAAAACATGGATTGTATAATGACTCCATGCATTTTCTCTTGATACATTAATAAATCATAATTAAACCTTTCTCTCCTTAATTCATCCTACATATTGCTATGGTGAAGGCAACCCAAAAGGACCATGCTCATAATCGGGTCAATTACATACCAAAATAGTTATGGACTTAGACACTAATCCAACAGGAAGTTCATGTGACATCCCCAATTTCACTTCCAAAAAAGACCGATTTGTTTATGCTTTATTTCAAAATCAGAGTATATTTTTAAATAAATATATTGTAGAATTTGTTCCTAGAAAAAATAACAAATATTTTATCAAAGCATTTCCAAAGAAATCTATTTTATTCATATTAAAACTTTGGGATGTCATCGTCAATACTGAAACATAAGAATAAACATACCTTACATTTATTTACACTAGTGATCTACATCTCCTTTAATCTCTCAGTGTATAGTAACTTCGTATCGACACCTGTGATACAAATAAGCTTAAGTAGGTCAGGTTGGGAAACCTGGTGAGCTCATAGGGTTTTCACCCACAATAATATAATTATTATGTTTAATAATCAAACAATTAACCCAATCAACTATCCCCATTATCTTCTTTATTCCTAAGTACCTTCCTTAAATATTTACCTTAAGGGTCATCTCCTACATCGTATTTACCTCTAATCTCCTTACATCACATCTCCATATGTGTTTGTTCCTCAGGACTTTTCCTAATGATCATCGCATGAATACATAGATACAACATTGCCTGAACTCGTAGTTCATAGTAAGGGTTAGGGTATCATCGCATGAATACGTAGTCACAACATCGCCTGAACTCGTAATTCATAGTAAGGGTTACGGTATAATCGCATGAGCACGTAGTTACAACATCGCCCGAACTCATAATTCATAGTAAGGGGTTAGAGTATTATCGCATGAATACGGAGTTACAACATCGCCTGAACTCGTAATTCATCACCTACAGGTTATGAGCCTGCTGGTGTTTCCACATGATTGTCTAGAATAGTTAGTGGTTGCGATCTATACTCTGGTAGATGACTACATCGCCAGTCAAGGTTATGGTATCTCCTCTCATCTCACATCACGTATTTATCATCACCTATCTATCATCACCTATCTATCATTACCTAATTATCATCACCTAATTATCATCACCTTTCTATCATCACCTATCTCTCATCACCTAATTATCATCACCTATCTCTCATCACCTAATTATCATCACCTATCTCTCTTCACCTAATTATCATCACGCATCATCTAATTCATCTACCCATGTTTTACCCAACATATTTGTAGATATAAAATACATATACAGTTTAAATCAATTAAAACATGTATAAAATGGTTCATCCATCATAGATAGCAAGTATACAAATAATATGCACACATAGCACGTAATTTATATAAATTACTTCATATATATGTGTAAGATGAAAATAATATGCACTCACCTTATTAGCATGAGTTGACAGAATCTAACTAAAAACGGTCAACGGTTCGAGATCGTCGGGCTTGAGATGCGAAACGCCTTCAGCAAACGAGAGAGAAAGAAAGTAGAAGGTGTAAGGAGAACAAGGGCTGAACTTGCTATTTATCGGCTGTTCTGGACCATTTCACGTCGTGGACTTAATGTTCACGTTGTGAATCCAGTGCTTAATCACTTCGTAGACTTGCCATCTGTGTTTTAGCTTCGAAAGGTGTCCGGATAACATTTCATGTCGTGAAATTGATGTCCACGTCGTGGAATCTTAACATATCACTCCCATAGGCTTGGAACGTGTTTTCAAGCCTCGATTAGTGTCCCTTACACGTTTCACGTCGTGAAATTCATGTTCACGTCGTGACTTAAGGTGGCTAGGGTTTCTGCCACGTGTCATGCTCTCAACAGCCGCATCTTCGGAAGGCCATAACTTTTGTATACGAGCTCCGTTTTTGACGTTCTTTATATCCACGCAACGGTGGAGACGTACTATAAAACTTTCATTTAGAATCCTAAGGCTAAAAAGTAGTCTATCATAAACTCACTTTTTATGATTCCCGGTGTCGTGTTGATTTTGACGCGAAACTTCAACAGGTCATAACTTCTTCATTATAACTCGGATTTCGGCGATCTTTATATGTGCGGGCGTTACCATTATCTCCCCCTTAGGATGATTACGTCCCGGAATCATTGTAACATCCCCAAAATCTCGGCCAGAAAAGATCGATTTCATTTATGCTTTTTAAAACATTTTCAGAGTAAATCCGTTTGATTTTAAAAGAGATGCGGAATTTGTTCCCAAAAACAAAAATGATAAAATAGATATTTATCAAAACATTTCATATAGAAATATGATTTCATTTCATAATCAAAAGTCGGGATGTCATGTTCCGATATAGATCATAAAGCATAAACGATGATATTACAAGTCGTTCAACAAATATATACATATGCAGACTTGTAAACAAAAATGACTTGATGATTCGCCCATCTTAAGCTCTTGCGCCACTTCCTGTAATACAAATCAACTGAGTGGGTCAGGCTTGGGAGCCTGGTGAGCATATAGGGTTTTCAAACCCACAATAATTATATTTAATTTCATCAATCAACAATAAACCCGATTACCCATTCCCGTTATCCTCACCTTACATTCCTAAAAATAACGTCTATTATAAGGAACTTATTTCAGGATTTTCATCGGGACGGACATTACTGCAGAGGGGCTTCCTCGACAATAAGTGTCCTATAGGCAACCATGTGGGGGATAGAGTACACCGGTGAACACGTTGTTCACAACACCTACAGGTAATGAGCCTGCTAGTGTTCCACAGGACAGTCTAGAATAGTCTGTGGTCGTCATCCATACTCTGCTGAATGACTAGAATAACACCAATAACACCGAGGCCTCTCATCTGTTTATTTCACACCAATTATCTACCCATGTTCTACCCAACATATTAGTAGATAAAAATATACATTTTTATACTTTGTTTAAAAACCTGTATAACATGTTTTAATCAATACATATTCCACATAACAGATGAGGCATACACACATAACACGTATTTCATAGAGAATATACATTCACACATATAACCACAAAATATTTACACGTAGCACGTATTTTATATTAAATACTTCATAATATTGCGCTGGAGAGAAAATAATTACACACTCACTTGATCAGAAGATGATTCGACAGCACTACGGCTTATAGAAGTAGCGTCTCTCCGTAGATCTGGAAGATCTTCACAAAAACCGGCTCCTCGCGGGCAGGGCTTCGGCTCGGGAATAACGCTCTTCGGGATTCTCGGGGCTTCGGATCTCGCTTCGGGGCTCGGGAATATTACCGCTGCTTCGGGATATGATTGGCACGCAAATCGAGGCAAAACTTAGAGAGAGGGAAGAGTTTGAACAAGAGAAAATGGCTGATTTCGAGTTCTATTTATAGGCTGAGGGTCTGGGATTACACAGGGCGTACTCAGTACGCGGGGCGTACTTTGACGTCATTGCATGTGTCGATCTGTGGCACTCGAGTATTGGTCAGACAAGTTGCATCCGACTGAGTACGCGGGGCGTACTCAATTACGCGGGGCGTAATTGACTCGTCGAACTTCTAAATTGCGTAACTTTCGCATACGAGCTCCGTTTTCGACGTTCTGTATATCCACGCGAAGGTCAGACCATACTCTACAACTTTCATTTAGACTCCGTCGGCTAATTTCTACTTTTATTTTTATTATTTATTTTTAGAAGGCCGGGACAGAAAAACTCCGTTATAAATTCATAACTTCTTCGTCTGACGTCCGTTCTCGCCTAACTTTTCATCGTTTCGCTACTAACAACGAGATCTTCGATTCTCATTTAGATTGTTTCGGCTAAAAACCGCTTGATCTCAAATCGAGTATTCGGGCTGCATACTGCTAAGTCGAAACTTAGAAAAATCATAACTTCCTCATACGAAGTCAGATTTGGGCGTTCCTTTTATGCATGCTCTCGGTTTAACGAAATCTACGACTTTCGTTTAGATCGCTAAGGCTAAATATCGCTCTATCTTAAATTCATATTTTACGTCACTCAGCGTCGTGCCGGTCCCGTCGCGAAACTTCGACAGGTCATAACTTCTTCGTTATAACTCGGATTTTGGCATTCCTTATATCTCCGGAATCCTTGTTTCAACCACTACAACTTTATGCAAAGATATCGGGCTTATCTCACACTTAAATTTTGACGCTTATTTTATTCTTAATTCATTAAATAAGAAAATAAACACATAAATCACATAATTCACATAATTCACAAATAATACATTTTATTATTTCAAATTGGGGTTACAATGGTTAACCTAGACTATTACATTGCTAAAATGGCAAGCCTAGAAACACGGGCGTTACAATTCTCTCCACCTTAGAATGATTCCGTCCCTGGAATCACACACCAGCAAACAAATGCGGATAGCGACTCATCATGTCACTCTCCGTTTCCCAGGTGAGATTCGGCCCATTCGTGTGTTTCCATCGGACAAGCACTAACTCAACCATCTTACGTCGCAACTTCTTAGTCTTTCGGTCAACGATTGCCTCCGGTTCCTCAATCAACCTTTTGTTCTCATCGATCCTCAACTCCGAAAGTGGAATTATGTCGGGAACTTCTCCCATGAACTTCCTCAAGTAACACACATGAAAAGTGTTATGAATTCCATTCAGTTCTTCTGGTAGTTCGAGCTTGTAAGCTTGGTTCCCAATCCTCTGAAGAACTTTAAACGGTCCAATAAACCTTGGACTTAACTTTCCCCTTTTACCAAATCTTATAGTCCCTTCCACGGCGAGACTTTAAGTAAAACCGAATCTCCAACTTCAAAAGTCATCGGTCTTCGCTTTTTGTCAGCATAGCTCTTTTGACGGTCCTGAGCTGCTAACATTCTTTCCCTAATTATCCTCAACTTTTCAGCTGTTTGATGGACTATCTCCGGCCCCATAAACTGCTTTTCCCCAGCCTCAAGCCAACAAGACGGCGTACGACACTTCTGTCCATACAATGCTTGATAAGGTGCCATCTTTATGCTCGAGTGAAAACTATTATTATAGGAAAATTCTACCAAAGGTAAATGTTCATCCCAATTACCTAGGAATTCCAAGGTACACGTTCTCAGCATATCTTCAAGTGTTTGTATCGTCCGTTCGCTCTGACCATCAGTCTGCGGATGGTAAGCTGTACTTAAACACGACTTCGTACCCAATTCCTCTTGTAGACCTTTCCAAAATCGTGAGGTGAAACGACTGTCACGATCCGACACAATCGTTAACGGAACACCGTGAAGCCTCACAATTTCCTTCACGTAAGAATTCGCAAGCTTTTCCATAGACCATTTCTCGTTGGCTGCTATGAAATGCGCACTCTTAGTGAATCGATCAACGACCACCCAAATCATGTCGTGACCACTTTTTGTTCTGGGTAGTTTAGTGACAAAATCCATAGCAATGTCTTCCCACTTACCCATAGGCACAGGTAATGGTTCTAAACTCCCGTATGGTTTCTGATGTTGTGCCTTGACTCTTGCACAGGTTACACACTCGGCCACATACTTCGCAATGTCGAGCTTCATTGTCGGCCACCAATAATAGGGTTTCAGGTCCCTATACATTTTTGTGCTACCGGGATGAATCGAGTACATGGTTTTGTGAGCTTCTTCCATCAGAAGATCTCTGACTCCTCCTGTCTTCGGTATCCAAATCCGATCTTGGAATACCTTCAGTCCGTGACTGTTTATGCCGAACACCAACGTTTTGCCCAAACGTTCCTCCTTTCGATTATTCTTCTCAGAAGCTTCGCTTTGAGCTTTCTTTATACTTTCCAAAATAGTCGAGACAACTTCAATTCTCAACGCTCTTGGCCTTTTCTTTTCAAGGTTGACCTTCCGACTGAGAGCATTAGCAACAATATTGGCCTTACCGGGGTGGTAAAGTATCTCACAGTCGTAGTCTTTAAGTAATTCCAGCCAGCGTCGTTGCCTCATATTCAATTCTTTCTGACTAAAGAGATATTGGAGACTCTTATGATCAGTGAAAAGTTTGCACTTTGTGCCATAGAGGTAATGCCTCCATATTTTCAGTGCGAAAACTACCGCTGCCAACTCCAAATCATGAGTCGGGTAGTTCTTTTCGTGCTCTTTTAGCTGTCGAGACGCATATGCGATCACCTTATCTCTTTGGGTCAAAACACAACCCAATCCAACCCCAGACGCATCGCTATAAACAGCGAAATCTTCAACCCCATCGGGTAGAGAAAGTATCGGTGCCTCGCATAGTTTCTTCTTTAGCTTCTCGAATGCTTCTTTATGCTTATCACTCCAAGCATAAGTAGCTCCTTTGTGGGTCAAAGCGGTTAATGGACTAGCGATCGAAGAAAAGCCTTGGATAAACCTTCGGTAATATCCGACTAATCCTAAAAAGCTTCGGATCTCCGTAGGACTTTTCGGTTGTTCCCACTTCATCACAGCTTCGATCTTCGCTGGATCAACCATTATCCCTTCTTGGTTGACCACGTGACCCAAGAATTGGACTTCACGAATCCATAAATCACATTTGGAGAACTTCGCATACAACTTCTCCTTCTTCAAGACTTCCAAAACTTCTCGCAAGTGTCTGCCATGCTCCTCTTGGCTTTTCGAATAAATCAGAATGTCATCAATGAACACTATCACAGATTTATCAAGGAACTGATTACAAACTCTGTTCATTAAATCCATGAATGCTGCTGGAGCATTGGTTAGTTCAAACGACATAACCAAGAACTCATAGTGTCCATATCGCGTTCTGAATGCAGTCTTCTCTATATCCTGCTCTCTTACTTTTAACTGATGATATCCTGACCTCAGGTCAATCTTTGAAAAATAACTGGAACCTTGTAGCTGATCGAATAGGTCATCAATCCTCAGCAACGGATATCTATTCTTTATTGTCGCCTTATTCAGCTCTCGGTAATCAATGCACATCCTCATGCTTCCATCTTTCTTCTTTACGAATAACACCGTAGCTCCCCAGGGTGATGAACTAGGTCTAATGAAACCTTTGTCCAATAACTCCTGAAGTTGCATCATTAGCTCCTTCATCTCCGTCGGTGCTAATCGATAGGGTGCTTTTGCAATTGGCGTTGTTCCGGGCAACAAGTCAATACGAAATTCTACTTGTCGATCGGGCGGTAATCCAGGAAGATCTTCGGGAAATACTTCCGAATAATCACACACAACAGGAATATTTTGCATCACCTTCTTTTCCTTCTTAGCGTCGATCACGAATGCTAAGTATGATGTACACCCCTCGGTCAAACATTTTATGGCTTTCATTAGAGAAATGATTCCAGAGTTTACTCCGCGTTTATCTCCGTACACCATAAACGATTCCTTCCCAGGTGGATTCACTTTCACTATTTTCTTCTTGCATAAAATTTCAGCATCATTGGCGCTAAGCCAATCCATTCCCAAAACGATGTCGAAACCGTTAAGTTCGATAGGCAATAATTCCTCGTGGAACTTATTTCCATTCAGATCAATTAGGATGTTTTTCATACGATGGCTAACAGGTACAAACTTGCCACTAGCAACTTCGACTAATAAAGCATTATCTAGTCTATCAACAGGCAAAGCTAGTTTTCTACCAAATTCATGCGATATAAAGGAGTAGTTGGCTCCAGAATCAAACAAAATTTGGGCAGGCAATTTGTTAACGAGAAAGGTACCTGAAGCGACATCAGCTTCATCTTTAGCAGCTTCCAGTGTCATCTGGAATGCTCTCGCCTTTGGCTTTGGCGGAATGTTGGGTCTTGTTGCTTCCTTCTTTTTCGGACAATCCCTTAAGATGTGCCCCTCTTCACCACAACCATAACAAACATTTTTGGTGAAGGTGCAGTCGTTGGCATAATGCCCTAGCTTTCCACATTTGAAGCATGTGGTTTCCCCGCCACACTTCCCATAATGCTTCTTCTTGCACTTGTCACACCATTTCGCTTCTACCTTTCCTCCACTTCACCTCGAACTAGACTTCGAGAATTTACTTTTCTTGCTGGACCCTGAAAATCCATCGATTTTCCTTTTCTCGCCAACCTCTGACCTTTCCAGACCTTTTTCCCTGATCTGGGTCTCAACATTTCTAGCAGCCCAGATGGCGGCTTTCAATGTGGTTGCTTGCTTAACCATTGGACCATAGTCCGCTGGTAGTCCAAGGGCAAACTTGTTGACCTTAGAGAGTTCTGTAGGCACCAAATATGGGATAAACTTCATCTTATCTGTGAAACTTGCAGCGTATTCAGTAACGCTCAATTTCCCTTTCTTCAAATTCTGAAACTCATTACTGATTTCCAGAAGGTCCTGCTCGGAGCAATATTGCATTTTTAGTTGTTCCACAAAGTCTTCCCAAGACATTTTGCTTGCTTCTCCCTTGGGCATAGAGTCAGCTAACAACTTCCACCAACTCAACACCCCAGATTTTAGCAGAGGGATCGCAAGAGCGGTCTTCTGCCTGTTGCTGCATTCTCAACTTTCAAACATAATCTCCATTTCGGAGACCCAGTCCATAACTTGCACCGGCGTCGGGCTTCCGGATAGACATGGTGGTTTGGATGCCATGAAATCCTCATACTTGCACCCACGACCATCATTTCCTCCATACTGGTTATTGCGTCTAACCACTGGTTGTTCGTCTTGACCAATGATTCCACTAAAGTTTTCTCCTTCAGACTGCCCTCCATTCTCCTCGGGCTCTTCCGCTTGAATTGACGGTTCTTCACGATTCTGCCTAAGCAGGCGTCTTGTTTCTTCCATCTGACGATCCAACATCATTTGAATCATCATTTGTACACCAGCCATTGTTATCGGCTCAGGTGCATCAGCTACGACAAGTACTTGTTGAACTACAGGCGGTTGATTCCTGTTTTCATCAGCATTTCCAACTCCGCTTCTTGTTCTCACCATTTTTGATCTACACACCGAATAATTTCACCTTATTACTCCAAACGATTACATGCTAGTTCTAATATCGTATACATACTCTTAGAATCCTAAACACATAAACCTTCAGATCCGGTTGGCAACAAACCGTAGATCCGAACAAATAATATCATATATGGCAACATATAACATTTAGCACATAAAAGCATTTTAGGCAACCTTCCTAAAATAAACTAGTGCTCGTGTCTAAAATTTATCAGACAGACATCTCACAATCTCCACTTAGCATACTAAGTTTAAGTCTAGAAATCCTACAAATTCCTAGTTCGCTTAAACTAATGCTCTGATACCAACTGTGACATCCCCAAAATCTCGGCCAGAAAAGACCGATTTCATTTATGCTTTTTAAAACATTTTCAGAGTAAATCCGTTTGATTTTAAAAGAGATGCGGAATTTGTTCCCAAAAACAAAACATGATAAAATAGATATTTATCAAAACATTTCATATAGAAATATGATTTCATTTCATAATCAAAAGTCGGGATGTCATGTTCCGATATAGATCATAAAGCATAAACGATGATATTACAAGTCGTTCAACAAATATATATATATGCAGACTTGTAAACAAAAATGACTTGATGATTCGCCCATCTTAAGCTCTTGCGCCACTTCCTGTAATACAAATCAACTGAGTGGGTCAGGCTTGGGAGCCTGGTGAGCATATAGGGTTTTCAAACCCACAATAATTATATTTAATTTCATCAATCAACAATAAACCCGATTACCCATTCCCGTTATCCTCACCTTACGTTCCTAAAAATAACGTCTATTATAAGGAACTTATTTCAGGATTTTCATCGGGACGGACATTACTGCAGAGGGGCTTCCTCGACAATAAGTGTCCTATAGGCAACCATGTGCGAGATAGAGTACACCGGTGAACACGTCGTTCACAACACCTACAGGTAATGAGCCTGCTAGTGTTCCACAGGACAGTCTAGAATAGTCCGTGGTCGTCATCCATACTCTGCTGAATGACTAGAATAACACCAATAACACCGAGGCCTCTCATCTGTTTATTTCACACCAATTATCTACCCATGTTCTACCCAACATATTAGTAGATAAAAATATACATTTTTATACTTTGTTTAAAAACCTGTATAACATGTTTTAATCAATACATATTCCACATAACAGATGAGGCATACACACATAACACGTATTTCATAGAGAATATACATTCACACATATAACCACAAAATATTTACACGTAGCACGTATTTTATATTAAATACTTCATAATATTGCGCTGGAGAGAAAATAACTACACACTCACTTGATCAGAAGATGATTCGACAGCACTACGGCTTATAGAAGTAGCGTCTCTCCGTAGATCTGGAAGATCTTCACAAAAACCGGCTCGTCGCGGGCAGGGCTTCGGCTCGGGAATAACGCTCTTCGGGATTCTCGGGGCTTCGGATCTCGCTTCGGGGCTCGGGAATATTACCGCGGCTTCGGGATATGATTGGCATGCAAATCGAGGCAAAACTTAGAGAGAGGGAAGAGTTTGAACAAGAGAAAATGGTTGATTTCGAGTTCTATTTATAGGCTGAGGGTCTGGGATTACGCGGGGCGTAATCTCAAATTACGCAGGGCTTACTCAGTACGCGGGGCGTACTCGGTTACGCGGGGCGTACTTTGACGTCACTGCATGCGTCGATCTGTGGCACTCGAGTATTGGTCAGACAAGTTGCATCCGACTGAGTACGCGGGGCGTACTCAATTACGCGGGGCGTAATTGAATCGTCGAACTTCTAAACGTTTTCGACGTTCTTTATATCCACGCGAATGTCAGACCATACTCTACAACTTTCATTTAGACTCCGTCCGCTAATTTTGACTTTTATTTTTATTATTTATTTTTAGAAGGCCGGGACAGAAAAACTCCGTTATAAATTCATAACTTCTTCGTCTGACGTCCGTTCTCTCCTAACTTTTCATCGTTTCACTACTAACAACGAGATCTTCGATTCTCATTTAGATTGTTTCGGCTAAAAACCGCTCGATCTCAAATCGAGTATTCGGGCTGCATACTGCTAAGTCGAAACTTAGAAAAATCATAACTTCCTCATACGAAATCAGATTTGGGCGTTCCTTTTATGCACGCTCTCGGTTTAACGAAATCTACGACTTTCGTTTAGATCGCTAAGGCTAAATATCACTCTATCTTAAATTCATATTTTACGTCACTCAGCGTCGTGCCGGTCCCGTCGCAAAACTTCGAC
Organism: Lactuca sativa; assembly: GCF_002870075.4. Classification (NCBI taxonomy): domain Eukaryota; kingdom Viridiplantae; phylum Streptophyta; class Magnoliopsida; order Asterales; family Asteraceae; genus Lactuca; species Lactuca sativa. The sequence goes on along the minus strand of NC_056625.2, from coordinate 91,904,978 downwards.
AGGTCATAACTTCTTCGTTATAACTTGGATTTTGGCATTCCTTATATCTTTCAGAATCCCTGTTTCAACCACTACAACTTTATGCAAAGATATCGGGCTTATCTCACACTTAAATTTTGACGCTTATTTTATTCTTAATTCATTAAATAAGAAAATAAACACATAAATCACATAATTCACATAATTCACAAATAATACATTTTATTATTTCAAATTGGGGTTACAATGGTTAACCTAGACTATTACATTGCTAAAATGGCAAGCCTAGAAACACGGGCGTTATAATCATCAACAAAACATGGATTGTATAATGACTCCATGCATTTTCTCTTGATATATTAATAAATCATAATTAAACCTTTCTCTCCTTAATTCATCCTACATATTGCTATGGTGAAGGCAACCCAAAAGGACCATGCTCATAATCGGGTCAATTACATACCAAAATAGTTATGAACTTAGACACTAATTCAACAAGAGGTTCATGTCACATCCCCAATTTCACGTCCAGAAAAGACCGACTTGTTTATGCTTTATTTGAAAATCAGAGTATATTTTTTAGTAAATATATTGTGGAATTTGTTCCCAGAAAAACATGATAAATGTATTATCAAAGCATTTCCGAAGAAATGTATTTTATTCATATTAAAACTTTGGAATGTCATCGTCAATACTGAAACATAAGCATAAACAGACATTATATTTATTTACACTAGTGATCTACATCTCCTTTAATCTCTAAGTGTAAAGTAGCTTCGTATCGACACCTGTGATACAAATTAGCTTGAGTGGGTCATGTTGGGAAACCTGGTGAGCACATAGGGTTTTTAACCCACAATAATATAATTATTATATTTAATAATCAAACAATTAACCCAATCACCCATCCCCATTATCTTCTTTATTCCTAAGTACCTTCCCTAAAGATTTACCCTAAGGGTCATCTCCTACATCGTATTTACCTCTAATATCCTTACATCACATCTCCATATGTGTTTGTTCCTAAGGACTTTTCCTAAGGATCATCGCATGAATACGTAGTTACAACATCGTATGAACTCATAGTTCATTGTAAGGGTTAGGGTATCATCGCATGAATACGTAGTTACAACATCGCCTGAACTCGTAATTAATAGTAAGAGTTAGAGTATCATCGCATGAATACGTATTTACAACATCGCCCGAACTCGTAATTCATAGTATGGGGTTAAAGTATCATCGCATGAATACGGAGTTACAACATCGCCTGAACTCGTAATTCATCACTTACATGTTATGAGTCTGTTGCTGTTTCCACATGACTGTTTAGAATCGTCTGTGGTCGTGATCTATACTCTGGTAGATGACTACATCGCCAATAAAGGTTATGGTATCTCCTCTCATCTCACATCACGTATTTGTCTTCTCCTATCTATCATAACCTAATTATCATCACCTAATTATCATCACCTTTCTATCATCACCTTTCTATCATCACCTATCTCTCATCACCTAATTATCATCACCTATCTTTCATCACCTAATTATCATCCCCTATCTATCATCGCCTATCTATTATCACCTAGTTATTATCACAAATCATCTAATTCATCTACCTATGTTTTACCCAACATATTTGTAGATATAAAATATATATACAGTTTAAATCAATTAAAACATGTATAAAATGGTTCATCCATCATAGATAGCAAGTATACAGATAACAAGCACACATAGCATGTAATTTATATAAAATACTTCATATATATATATATATATATATATATATATATATATATATATATATATATATATATATATATATATATATATGTGTGTGTGTGTGTGTGTGTGTGTGTGTGTAAGATGAAAATAATATGCACTCACCTTATCAGCGTGAGTTGACAGAATCTAATTAAAAACGGTTAGCGGTTAGTGATCGTCGGGCTCGGGATGCGAAACGCCTTCAACAAACGAGAGATAAAGCATGTAGAAGGTGTAAGGAGAACAATGTCACACCCCAAAACCGATAACGGCGGAATACGTTTCGGGTAGAGGACGTCATGTGCAGTATCATCACAATTGTATAATAGTAAACAAGAAACATACAACCATTGCATTTACATTGTGAATTTAATTACAAGCGTGTTTCGTATTGTTCAACAAACACCAAAAGTAAATCAAAAATAAGAGATGGGTCTTGTATGCTCCACCTTCTCCAAAATGTTGCATCTGTACCTGTCTATCTTTGACCTGAGGATACAAGTTATTTTGAAAACGAATATCAGCATAAAGTTGGTGAGTTCATAAGAGTTTAGTGTGAGTTTTTGTATAAAAAGCATTAGAACCAATAGTATGAAAAGCTGCAATTTACAGTCATATGTAGTAGTAAAACCTAGAAAATCCTATATTTTCCAGAAATGGATTGTAAGTGAAAATCTTCAAGAAATGTGTCCTTCTCATCTTTGTAAACCATTTATCGTAAAAGTATAATAGTGACTCTCAAATAAGTATTGCAATATGGTAAGTTATGCCGGAAGTCAATAATAGTGGTACCAACTTCCTTTAGTGTTAGATACTTGGTTACTTCGGGATATTAACTTAACCTTTAGTTTAGTGTTTTAGTGTGATTATAGTGTATTTCTTGTATGCTACCAATAACATGAGTAATAGCGGACCCCATGACCTTCCCGATCATGTACAGTGTAGTGAAGTAGTGGCATCCCTGGGCCTGTACGGTGCGGACTGAAGTTAACAGTCAGGATGATATAGCGTCTGCCCCGTGTAGATCTATACCTGTAGTGTTGTCTTCCTGTCGGAAAACTTCGGGCGTAGTGGGTAGCGAATAGAGTATCTCGTAATGGGTTAGTGTGTTATCATCTGTTTAGTGCTTTCTCTTTTGTTATAGTGTAGTAGTCTTTTAGTATGAATCATAGTGTATTCTCTTACTAGTGTATTGTCTGGTAATAGTGGGTATTATAGTGTAGAGAGTAGTGACTAGAGTGAATAGCAGTAGTAGCATTAACTATACCTATTATAGTTAACTTAGTGTGTATGATTCTTGTCATGTTAGTGATTTTGGCATCTAGTGAAATGAGAAATATTCGCGTCCCATACTAATATACAAATTATATAACTAAGGAATCAACGACAGTCGGACGGATAACCACTACCCTAAGCCCATAATCAAATAAGAACAGGAAATAAGGCGAGCTATCGGTCCTAAGTCCTCCAAGTCTTACTTATATAAATGTATTAGTGTGGTTACATTTTATAAGAAGATTTATTTAATAAAAGTATTGTCTAAAAGAAACATTTAAAAACTTGCTTGTTTGTCCAAAATAGTTTTGAAAACATAAAATCTGTTTATAAAGCATAGTGATAAATCACATGTGATTTGAACTACGGATAGTGAATCACATATGATTAATTTTCGTAACGTGGAAAATCATTTTGTATAACTTTCCATAAACATGTATAATCAACTTGTATTCCCCCCCCCCTAAAACATATAAAACATTTGAAAGGTTCATTAAAGGGGTATGAACTCACCTGAAATGGCGTAAATCGGGTGAATCGGGTAAATCGGGTAAAAGTGTCGGTTGAGCGTTTGGTACCAAATAACGACTTGTGCACCTTTTTAGGACCCTAATGTCATATGAAATATGCATTTTACAAGAAATTAATCATTTTATGCTTTTCATTAAAGTATTTAGGCATTCTAGCATCATTTCGGGGTTTTAGGGCCTAAAAGGGGTTCCCGAGAGTGGTACAAGGCCAAGAAAGGTTTACGGGGGAGTCCATGAGCTCACCCCCTTGGAGTTTACAGCCCAAAGGCCACTCCTTGGGATTTTATGGCCGTAAGCCCCCTAGGCTTGGCCGTAAACTCAAGTGGTCCCCCAAAATTGCAAGTTAAGGCCTTTAATCACTTCCCTAAATTCCTAGCAAGTGTCTTGAACTAAATTGGAGGGTTTAAACCCTCATTTTGTGACATTTTGGGGAGTTTGCGGTCCAGGCTTGTGCTTGGGCCGTAAACTCCATTTTGTTCTTCAAAATGATGTGTTAAATGGTCCAAAACACTCTCCTACACCTTAGATAAATTTATGAAGGCCTTAGGTGGAGTTTTAGGGGAATTTTGGAATATTTCTTAGGTGTTTACGGCCCAAGACTAGTCTTGGCCGTAAACTCTTCTTTTTGTCCCCAAATTGTGTTGTTTAATGCCCTTAAATATTTCCAAAGGTCATAGAAAATTTACCCCATGCCCTAGATGAGTTTTTGGGACTTTTAACAAAGATTTTTGGGTGTTTACGGCCTAAGCATAAGCTTGGGCCGTAAACTCCTTTTTGGGCCTCAAACTCTTACGTTTTAATATCCAAACTCCCCTAGGTAAATCCCTTAATTAGTACATAAGATTAAAGGAAGGAAAAATGAGGCTTTTGGTAAGATTTTAGGTGTTTACGGCCTAAGGGGCTTCCTAGGCCGTAAACTCCACTCAGTCCTCTAAATTCTATGATTTTTGGCCTCTAAATGCTATGGACTATGATTAGAACAAGATAGGGAAGAAACCCTTATGTTTGGAAGCCACAATTTTCGGTTTTGGAGTCGGGTTCGGGTCTAGAGAGAGAAAGTAGTGAGAGAGAGTGAATGTGTGGTAAAAGAGATTAAAAGTAGTGTCCATTTGCTTATATATGTCTCGGGTATTGCACCCGATACACGGCTACCCGATGCTAAAGTTTAACGGGGTTAAAACTTTTTACCCGGGTGAAGTGGTTGAAAAAGTAATATAACTCTATTTGGTTAAACGGGGTTAACACATACAAGTTATAATTACTTATGATAATATCAAGACATATAAATAACTAGATATTTGCTTACTGACAACTCCAATTATTACAGAAAATAATATATAGCGACGCATTCCGTTAGTGAAGATGGGATTTGTAACGGCAATAGATTTGGGGTTTGTCACATCATCCCCCCATTAGGGGAATTTCGTCCCGAAATTTAGAATTCATACAGATAAGAATTACAATACTACTAAGCGAAGAGATGGGGATATTTGAGTTTCATTTGGTCCTCGCGCTCCCAAGTGAATTCCAGTCCTCGCTTGGCGTTCCACCGAACTTTCACAATTGGGATGCGGCTTTGTTTCGTTCGTTTTACTTCCCGATCCATAATCTCCGGAGGTTCTTCCACGAAGTTGAGGCTCTCATTGACCTCGATCTCGTCGAGGGGGATCACGAGAGTCTCGTCAGACAGATATTTCTTCAAGTTTGAGACGTGGAAGGTAGGATGTATGTTACTTAGCTCGTGGGGTAAGTTGAGTTTATAAGCTACGGGGCAGATTCTGGCGAGAATCTCGAAAGGCCCTATGTACCTTGGGTTCAGCTTTCCACGCTTTCCAAAGCGTATCGTGCCCTTCCAGGGCGAGACCTTTAACAAGACTTGGTCTCCCACCTAGAATTCCTAGGGTTTTCTTCGTTTGTCGGCGTAGCTTTTCTGTCGATCCCTAGCGGCTTTTAGTCGTTCACGTATCTGTACAATTGTTGGGTCAAAAATATGGTTTATACTTTACTTTTCTGGGCATTGTATTTTTATGTAATAATTGTGGAGTTTTCGGTCTAGTTTACGGCCGAGTTTACGGCCGTAAACACCTTACGGCCGTAAACTCATTTACGGCCCATATGTTTCCGGCCCATATCCAACATGTATAAATAGAGGTGTTAGGGTGAGGAGTAAAGACTGATGAAATTGATAAACCCTAAGGAGTTTACGGCCAGAGAGGAGAGAAACGGGAGCTTTATGTGTGTGTGAATCTTTTGTGTAAGAACTTAATTCATATCATTAATACATTCAAGATTCAACATTCTTCTTCTTCTTCTCTTCTTATTTTTGATCTTACATCATCCGTTTGATTGGGATTCCGCACCATCAAACGGATTTGACTGATACACGGGCAGATTAGGGACTTACAATTGGTATCAGAGCAAGGTTGTATCAGTCAAAAGGATTATTGTTTCGTCTGGAATCTTCAAAATTGGTGTTTACGGTCCAAGCTTACGGCCGTAAACACCGAGTTCTTGGGCCGTAAACTCTATTTGGGGCATTATTTGATCTTATTTTCTACATATTTTTACGTTTTTGGATAGATCTCGCAAAAATAAGGGGGGTTTGTTCTTTGTGTTTTTCATAAAAAGGGGTTTTTGATCGAGTTTTGGAGCTTCAAAGTCGAATTTTCACGTAACCGGAAACTGTTTACGGCCGGAGCTTACGGCCGGAAACTGTTTACGGCCGGAAACTATTTACGGCCGGCGGCGGCATTGGTGTTTGCGGTCGGCTTGTCTGCGGCTCAGATCGGCTCGACTTGTCTGCGGAGATCTCGGCTCGGCAGCGGCTTGCGACTAGGCGGCTTACGGATCTCGGCTTGGTGAATCGCGGCTCGGTAGCTCGGCTCGGTGGAAGAGGGCTCAGCTCAGCAGCTCGCGTTAGCGCCTTAAAAATCGAAAGGGTTTTGGGGGTTGCCGGGGTTCGAACTCGGAACCTCTAGTTCACAAGGCAGCCACTTAACCAAGTCGACCAACTGATTGCTTGTTCCATTCCTCCGAAAATTAAAATATAACCCGTTTTTCTTGGTACCAATTTCACATTTTTAACACTTTTTACCCCAAAACTCAATTTCTTTTAATTTTTAAATTCCTCTTTCATATAAAAAAAATTAATAAATAATAATAATAATAATAATAATAATAAATTGTTTTTATTTTTTTCTTTATTTTTGACTTTTTATTTTAAATTTTGATTTTGACTTTCAAGTTTGACCTTTAATTTTAAAACTTGACTTTTTCGTTTAACCTTTAAATTTGACGTTTGCTTCTAGTTGTTTTTTAATTAATTGATTTTAAAGTCTACAAGGGGTTTGAAAACATGAAAGAAAGTCGTCAGGATATGTTAAGACAAAATTTCAATTTTTTCGATTTTATCCCTGGAGAAACCTTGGAAGCTCAGTTGCAGCGATTTACTACACTTACTATTGAGATGAATATAGTCGGGATCTTCTTGACTAAGTCCGAGATAAACAAAAAGTTGCTAAATTCACTTCCGAAATCGTGGGATATGAACGTGGCTATCATCAAGAAGACAAAAGATCTCAATCGTCTTAGTATTGTTGAAGTAATTGAACAGCTTGACGCTTTAAAGAGTTCTGTAAACCTTCCGGTCAGTGAAGTGTCATGTTCTCATTCATGTGAAGTTTCATCTTCTCAGTCATGTGAAGATACGATTAAATTTCTTCGAGAACAAATTGATGTATTTAAAAGAGAAGTTGAGGACTTGAGATATGAAGGATATCAACTCAGGAAAGGACAGAAACCCCTGAAGGCTGAATTAGAAGCTAAAACCAAGGACTTTAGGAAACTTCAGGAAGACTACAGTAACAAATGTGAAAACTATGATTATGTAGTCAAACAAAATGCTGAGCTAGTGGCTGAAGTTGAATCTTTGAAAGGAAAGTTTGAAACTGCCAAACTTGATGTTAGAAAATATGATTTCTCAAGTGAGGTGGTTGCAAATATGATAGACCAAAGCATGCAGTTTAAAAGGAATCAACACAAGGGTCTAGCATATGATAGTGTACCTCCTCCTTACAATCATAACTACACATCCATCCCTATGAAACAAGAAGAAATTGACAGGGAGGCACATCTTAAATACGGAAAACCAGCTGGATTTGTGTCAGGAGGAGTTATTAATGTTGAAAATATTGATGCTTCTGTTACATGTGCAGGTAAAGTAGCAGAGGATGAGAACAAGGAGAGTTCTTCTAAACAAACAAACGACCCCCTGAACTCTGAATTTGTTGCTTCTAATCAACCTCCCATTGGTAAATATAGGCCACCATTTCAAGCTAAACAGAGTGCCTGTTGCAACTGTGCGTGTGGGAAAAGTAAGAGACAAGGCAAGGATAGGCCACCAGGGGCAGGAAGAGACAACTCCCCAGTGAAGAAAAGGACATGTTTTCACTGTGGAACACCTGAACACATTGCCAAAAATTGTCCTAATCGCGCGTATGTTCCCTACTACGCACAAGGATGGTAGAACACGCCAAGAGGGAGATACTCCAAAAGAAACCCCTCAAGGTCACGCTCAGACATTGATGATTGGAATGCCAAGAAGGCCAAGAATTCAACTCCCAAGGCCAAGAATCCGAATCCCAAGGGCAAAGAGGGAATGCCGACCAAGAAGTCCAATCCAAGAGATGCCCCAACAAAACCAAGACCGGCTAGGTCAAAGTCATCTAGAAGATCGGCTTCAAGTTCCAAAGCAAGCACTGAGGCACCCATCGGATTGAAAAAGAAATGGGTTAAACCCAACTACAAATGGGTTCCGAAGGCTCAAACCCCCAAAATTCCTAATGCTTCTAACGTTTCTACATCTTCTGTTTGTGATAAACAGGATATGTCATGGGAGAGAGTATCGTGCGTCGATGACAAAGGTCGACCCAGTTTCAAAATGGACTGGGTTCCAAAGACCAACTGATCCCGCTCTGTGCTGGAGCAGCTATGGAGGCATATCATCAGACTTCGGTTTGTTGGTAGTGGCTGCTCCTGGCATATGATTGGGGACATCTCTCAACTGTACAACACTCAGAACATTGTTTGAGTGCATGTGTCCTTTTGCGGGAAAGGAAGAAAAGAAGGGATCACATGGGGTTAGTGCTTAACGACATGAAGAATTTTCGGATCTGTTCTGAGATTACGCGTGATGTTCTCAGACCTTCTGGATGCAGATTCAATCGGTGAATTACGGTTTGCGTTTTCTTCTCTATACTCCTAAGTTTTTCTTAACCTGATTCGCTTTAAAGACTAATTTTTGTTTTAGGATAGTTTAAATTTGCGCATTTACTTTCGTTTTTCTCCTATGCACAAATTTAGGGGGAGAAATAAAAACAAAACAAAAATTAGAAAATTTAAAAAAAAAAATCCAAAAAATCCAAAAACATTAGAAAATCAGAAAAAGAAAATGTTGGTTATGAAATCTGCTTGAGGGAGATGTTCTGGGAAGTGATATTATCAAGTGATAACAGGCAACCTGAGTCTGCGTAACGTACCCGAAGTTGAAGGGTCTATGCTCTGACTTGATGCGTCGGTAGGCACGAAAAATTTTGAATGGACATGACTAGGCAGAGTTGAACTTAGGAAATTTATAGACTTGACAAATCTTGACCTAGTTAGATACGTTCAGCCTGACAATACGACGCTCGGATAGGTTGAGCAGGGAGATATATATGGGAATCTACTGGTCACATTAATTGAACCCGTACTTGGAACCGTGGCTTAACTTTTCCTCGATGTGCGGATTCTGTCCTTAATTCCGGTTGGATGGGGCAACTGGTAAATTCCGATAAATTAGGTCTGTAGAATATCATTTTCTTTCTTTCTTTCTGTTAGTCATATATTGTCTCCTTTGCGTGACCTCTAATCCGACCTGGTACACAACATATGCAACTCCATTTCTCTGTAGGAAATATATATGTGCTTGAAATATATGTGTGAACTGTATGTGTGAAAATCTTCTCATCTGTTAGCCATATGCTGTCTCCTTTGCGCGACTTCTAATCCGACCTGGTACACAGCATATGCAACCTTCTTCTTCTCAACCCCTCTGAAGTAGTTAGCAATAGAATTCTGTATCTCTTCTCTCTCTGAATGATTGTCTGCTCACCCGGTGTAAGGAGTACTCTGGAAGTTCTTGATGGCTGGGACATATCAGGAAGCGGAAAACATGTTCCAGTACACCTAAAATTGAACTCATACAGATTGTCTGTAGATCTCGCTGCTCAATTTAGGTGGACAATAATATCCCTGGTCGTCGTCAGATGAATGGTCCTTAAGATATAGTATCTAAGGAATTAGGATCAGATATAATTTTTAGGAACTTAAGTTCACCTTGTCTTGTATCAAATAGTATGTCCTAAATAAGTCACAAATTTTTCGTGTTTAAGTGGACAACAATACCGACGATCGACCAGACAAAGATGTGAATATGGAAGGTACCGACAAGTGGATAAAGGCTGTCTAAAAACTTTGATCCCAAATCTCTCTTAAAGTTAGATATCATTTTATTTTTGTTAAATCTATTATAGTTTCTTCTAATTTAAATATTAGGGGAGAGTTAAAAAATCAAAAAAAACAAAAAAAAAATCAAAAAAAAATCAAAAATTAAAAATCCAAAAATAGTGTTATTTCTGTTTTATTTCTTGTTCAGAAAAATCAAAAATCTAAAAATATTTTTGTTTCTATTTTAATTTGTGTGCTAAGTTTTCTTTTAGTTTTGTTTTTGTCTTGAATAGTGATTTAAGGTATAGATAAGACTCATGGAGTTTGTGCTGAAGATTTCTGAGCCAAAGCCTCGTCCGTGAGCATCGAAGAATTCTCATTCGATGGAGCAAGAAATGAAGATTATTCTTTCAACATTCAATCCTTCAACCCCAAAAGCAAGGTGAAGCTGAAATTGAAGAATATGTGACGGATTGCATTGAAGCCTCCTCAATCAATCTGCTGCTATTGTTGTACCTGCTGAAGTGATCTAGAAGATTTGTTCTCTCTGATTTTCTCTCTGAAGATTCTCAAGCTGAATGCGCCATCTTTCAAGAATCAGTACGTCAAGCCTCCTCACCCAATGTGCGTTCAATGCCAAATTCTGAAGAAAACCTCAAGTGCTTAAGATGAAGTCATTCTTTGAAGATTCATATGTTCATCCTGATGCTGTGAAGAAATCGAAGCTTAAAGCTGAAGCCAAGCTCCCATTGAAGATCGACAAGAAGAGCCAGCTACTTTTTAGGGGGAGCTTGTTGGGTCATTGAGAAAAGAAAGCTATAAACCAAGGGGGAGATTGTTGGGTCAAAAATATGGTTTACACTTTACTTTTCTGGGCATTGTATTTTTATGTAATAATTGTGGAGTTTTCGGTCTAGTTTACGGCCGAGTTTACGGCCGTAAACACCTTACGGCCGTAAACTCATTTACGGCCCATATGTTTCCGGCCCATATCCAACATGTATAAATAGAGGTGTTAGGGTGAGGAGTAAAGATTGATGAAATTGATAAACCCTAAGGAGTTTACGGCCAGAGAGGAGAGAAACGGGAGCTTTATGTGTGTGTGAATCTTTTGTGTAAGAACTTAATTCATATCATTAATACATTCAAGATTCAACATTCTTCTTCTTCTTCTCTTCTTATTTTTGATCTTACATAATCCGTTTGATTGGGATTCCGCACCATCAAACGGATTTGACTGATACACGGGCAGATTAGGGACTTACAACAATCTTCTCGGTCGTCTCTCGAATGATCTCCGGACCAGTGAGGGCGTTGTCAAGAACTCGTCCTTTAGCTAACTGAGTGTCACCCACCTCATCCCAGCATAGAGGGGATCTGCACTTCCGGTCGTAGAGGGCTTCGAATGGAGCGGCCTTGATGCTCGTATGATAACTATTGTTGTAGGAAAACTCCACCAGAGGCAAGTGTGTATCCCACGATTTCCCGAAGTCGATCACACAAGCTCACAACATATCTTCTAAGGTTTGGATCGTCCTCTCACTTTGTCCGTCGGTCTGCGGATGGTAGGCTGTACTCATGTCCAGCCTCGTCCCTAGTGCCTTTTGCAATGATTGCCAAAACTTAGAGGTGAATCTACTATCTCTATCCGAAATAATAGATATAGGGATGCCATGCAGTCGTACTATTTCTTTTATGTATGTTCTCGTGAGTTTTTCCATCTTGTCCGTTTCTTTGATGGGTAGGAAGTGTGCGGACTTGGTCAACCTGTCAACGAGTACCCAAATGGTATCTAATCCACCCGCAGTCTTAGGTAGTTTGGTTATAAAGTCCATTGTGATCCGCTCCCACTTCCATTCCGGTATCTCAGGTTGTTGGAGGACGCCTGATGGTTTTTGATATTCGACCTTGACCTTCGTGCAAGTAAGGCACTTACTCACAAAGGTAGCGATCTCCGCTTTCATGTTCGGCCACCAGTATAGCTTTTTGAGATCCAGATACATCTTATCTGAACCCGGGTGGATAGAGTAGCGAGTGTTGCGTGCTTCCTTCATGACCAAGTCTCTGAAACCTCCATGGCGTGGAGTCCAGATTCGGTCCATGAAGTAGTAGGCTCCGTCACCCTTAACCTCCAGATTTTTATCCATTCCGCACAGGGATTCTCTCGTCACATTCTCGGGCTTTAAGGCTTCCAGCTGAGCGTCTTTGATCTGTGTGGATAGATGTGAATGGATAGTCATCGTCAACGACTTGGTCCTTCGACCAGAATATTCCTTTCTACTCAGGGCGTCTGCTACTACGTTGGCTTTCCCCGGGTGATATCTAATTTCAC